>NC_060278.1:107555155-107815959 GCF_021613505.1 Equus quagga | reverse complement strand
CATGGTGGTGGGGGACATGGTGGTGGGGGCATGGTGGTGGGGGACATGGTGGTGAGGACTTGGTGGTGAGGACATGAAAAATGCATTCGAGTTGGGTGTCCCACAGGATGTTACAACTGCACTGGTGCTCATATGAAAAGAATTTCTGTAAATCCTTGAATAAAATTCCCACCTGGGATGCTGAAGGGCAGCACCAGGCAGGATGGTGGTGGGGCTGGGCCTGGCACCACATGGAGGGCTTCGAAGACCCAGAGCAGGTGCTTCGGTCTTCGAGTCTCAGGCCCCTTTTGTGTCCTCCATCTCTGTGCCTCGCCCTGTAAAGTGTGTGGGGTGTACTATTTCTGTGCTTTGGAGCCACCTACATGGTGGTTTCCAGGGGCTGGTCACATGCCAGGGAATGACAGAATGCCTGACCTATTAGGTTGGATAGTTGGTTTGTCCCGTTGGCTGATATAACCCCACTCCCAACCCAGGACCCAGGCCGACAAGGTGCCCACTTGTGAATGTTGGGGGTCTGAAGAGGAGGCAAAGAATGTGTCATTCAAAGAAGCTGGAGGAACATTCAGAGCTGGGTCTGAAGTGAGGGGAAGGCAGTGTTTGGTTAGAGGTCTCTGGGGGAGGGAAAGTATTTGAGAGGGAAAGCAGAAGCAGAGATGGCGAACTGCCCTGTGGTCCCCAGGACAAGGCCAGTCTGCCCCTGTGGCCCCTCGTTTGTCCCTGTGGTCCCCATCTGCCCCATGGTGCCCAGGAGAGGAACAAACCGAGACATTGCTCGCTTTGGTTTTCATCCCGATCTCCAGTGAGAATAAATGAGTTCCCTCTACTTAACACGAGAGCTCACAACGCCACTTTCTGAACCTTTGGGTCGGGGAGGCAGTCATCCTGAATTAGACCCCGCCCAGTTCAAGTTTTGGTTCGTGGACGACCATATCTGGACTGGTAACAATTCACCTTGTGAGGGTGAGGCGTGGCGAATGGGTCCATCTCAGAGTGCACATGGCCCCTGGTCACCGCTGCTGGGAGCACAGTGTTGATGCCTCTTCCGGCTCAGAGGGAAGGAGGGTGATGCTGGCTGTGTGCTCCAGGTGGCGAAGCAGTTCCGTCACACTCTTTGGACTAAGGCCATGGCTCCCCAACTGGCTGTACATTAGAAGCACTTGAGATTGTGAATCATGCCATGCTTGGCCCCACTCTGTCCACTTAAGTCAGGCTCTCTGGGGGTAGAACTTAGCACCAGCATGTTCTCCAATCCATCCCATGGGAGGCTGAGAGGCAGCCAGGTTGAGAACAGTGGCAGGAGGACAGCCTCCTCTGGCACAGGAAACCACGGAACCCCAGAATCACAGAAGCCTGGAAACGGGAGGGAGGAAGCAGGGCCTGGCATGCACGGCTCCACACTGACTTGAGACCAAGGAGAGGGGAAGAACAGCAACAATCCTAATATCGGAAAACATCCGGGACAGTCACGCTACCGCACAGCTGCTTTGCTCCATGAGCCCCGTAACCTGGGATGCTGATTGTTTCTAAAGGCTGCTGGGGGCCTGACAGCAAAGCTTCACCAGTTTTCCCATCAAAGTCCCCTGAGTCGGACAAACAGAACTACTGACTCCCCTGCTGAGAGCTGGAATAATAGGATGAAAGCCTGCAATTTCTTTCATTCTTTCCGTTGAGCTCTAAAATTAATGGAAATTTCATGTCTTACTTCCTAATAAGGGCATGTTTCTTTGGGTATAAAATAATGGCATTTTTTTAATCTTCAAAATTTCACATTAGAAGATGTAACAGGTCTGTGCTGGGGATTTATATCACCCTAGCCCAGGGCCGAGTGAGCCAAGGCTAAGGGACTCCTCTTCTGAAAAGCACCTGCTCAGAGCCCATCTTTCTGGCCGGGACATGACGGGAGGAGGCGGCAGGGGAGGACAGATGGTGATGGGTGCTCCTGCCTCCCTGGGGCCACCTGGGTCCTCACCCTTGACTTCCTTCCTGTCGCTTTGCTTCCTTGCTCACCCACCTTTCGAATTTGCATCCATGGTGCGCTTTGGGCCCCTCTCTGAATGGAGAGAGGGGAGAAACAAACATAACAACCATAGTTGGATTAAAACAGTGCCCATTTATGAAGGGCTTCTCACTGGCTCTCCCACTGAGCCCACCCAGCACTCACGGGGGTATCCAGCCCCATTTGAGAGAGGATCCCAACATCAGAAAGGTTAATTCGTTTACCTGAGATCATGTGGCTGGTGGAGGTGCACTGATCGGACACTTTTGCCAGCAGGTCAGATAGGGACCAGGGTAGAAATCTGAGGCCATTGTGTAGGTGGAGTGGGAAACACGCTCCATCTACAGGGAACACACAATGGAGGATGGTGGGCTTCCTTCAGGCCCCCTGGATAGATAGGACGTGATTGATTAGTGATGTCTGACAAGAACAGGTGAGGAGGGAGTGGTTGCATTTCCACTGCGCTTCCGTTTAGCGACCCTGCTTTAAATAGACTTGTGCCATCCAATCCCCTGGAAGACGGAGTCGCCACCCAAAGAGGTGTAGTCAGTAACATCAACCTTGACTAAGGACACCGTGTTTATTTTTCCTGAGCAATTGTTTTGCTTTGTCCTGAAGGATACTGTCTGTCAGGCCTCTTGGTTTTTCTCAAACTGGGGGCTGCAGACCCACGAGATGTGTGTGTGTGCTCCAGCAGGCAGTTTCACGATATGTGTTGTAATTTTCTGGTTTCTTTTCGGTAGTAATCTTTCAACAGTTGTGTTTTTTTTTTTAAATGAGTTGAAAGATAAATCTGTTCTATTGAATTGTTCATTCACAGTTGAAAGGCATGTTCCATCTTCTCAAACTTGAGATTCTTAAATCAGTAGTTTTCAGCCTGGAGTCCTCAGACATGTTTAAGGCTCTTTGCAACTTCTTTTCTCCAAAAGAAAATTTGCTCAAGTTTCAGAAGTACCAGTGGAAGGGATTGAATTACACCATAATGAATGAGAGAAAACTGACAGCTTTGCATTTCCATGTTCTCCACCAATGTGTCCCAGAGGCACGGGAACCAGTACCTCCTTCTCCCCAAGAGGTCTGGATGGGAGGAGGGAACCTGACATAATGATGCAAAGTCATGAATTTTTGTTATTTCTTCAAAATGTGTTCAAAATTTGTATTCCACTACATAACACACCTGCATTTACTTAAATGGAAAATTTGTTTTTTATAAGATAGCATATAAAATCAGTTCTCAGAGACAAATGAAAATGAAAACACACCATACCAACTCATTTGGGACGCAGCAAAAGTGGTCCTAAGAGGGAAATTCATTGCAATACAGGCTCACCTCAATAAACAAGAAAAATCTCAGATAAGCAATCTTAAACACCTAACAGAATTAGAAAAAGAAGAACAAACCAAGCCCAAAGTCAGTAGAAGGAGAGAAATAATAAAAATTTGAGCAGAAATAAACGATATTGAAACAAAAAAGACAGTAGAAAGGATCAATGAAATGAAGAGTTGGTTCTTCAAAAAAATAAACAAAATTGGCAAACCTTTAGCCAGACTCACCAAGAAAAAAAGAGAGAAGACTCAAATAAATAAAATTAGAAATGAGATAGGAGAAATCACAATGGATACCACAGAAATACAAAGGATCATAAGAGAATACTATGCAAAACTATATGCCAACAAATTTGACAACCTAGAAGAAATGGACAAATTCTTAGACTCTTACAACCTACCAAAATTGAAGTAGGAAGAAATAGAGAATCTGAACAAACAAATCACAAGTAAAGAAATCGAAACAGTAATCCAAAACCTCCCCAAAAATAAAAGTCCAGGACCAGACGGCTTGTCTGGAAAATTCTACCAAACATTCAAAGAAGATTTAGTACCTATCGTTCTCAAACTATTCCAGAAAATTGAGGAAGATGGAGCAATCCCTAACACATTCTATGGAGCCAACATCACCCTGATCCCAAAACCTGACGAGAACAACACAAAGAAGGAAAACTACAGGCCAATATCACTGATGAACATAGATGCAAAAATCGTCAACAAAATTTTGGCAAACCAAATACAGCAATACATTAAAAAGATTATACACCACGATCAAGTGGGATTTATACCAGGGGCACAGGGATGGTTCAACATCCTCAAGTCAGTCAACGTGATACACTACATTAACAAAATGAGAAACGAAAACCACATGATCATCTCAATAGATGCAAAGAAAGCATTCGACAAGATCTAACATCCATTTATGATAAAAACTCTCAATAAAATGGGTATAGAAGGAAAGTGCCTTAACATAATAAAGGCCATACATGACAATCCCACAGCCAACATCATACTCAATGGACAAAAACTGAAAGCCATCTCTCTGAGAACAGGAACAAGACAAGGGTGCCCACTTTCACCACTCCTATTCAACATAGTACTGGAAGTGTTGGCCAGAGCAATTTGGCAGGAAAAAGAAATAAAAGGAATCCAAATAGGCAATGAAGAAGTAAAACTCTCACTATTTGCAGACGACATGATCTTATATATAGAAAACCCCAAAGAATCCATAGGAAAACGATCAGAAATAATAAACAGCTACAGCAAAGTTGCAGGGTATAAAATCGACATACATAAACCAGTAACATTTCTATACGCTAACAATGAACTAACAGAAAAAGAACTCAAGAACTCAATCCCATTCACAATTGCAACAAAAAGAATAAAATACCTTGGGATAAATTTAACCAAGGAAGTGAAAGATCTGTACAACGAAAACTACATGACTTTCCTGAAAGAAATTGATGATGACATAAAGAGACGGAAAGACATTCCATGCACATGGATTGGAAGAAGAAACATAGTTAAAATGGCCATACTACCTAAAGCAATCTACAGATTCAACGCTATCCCAATCAGAATCCCAATGACATTCTTTACAGAAATTGAACAAAGAATCCTAAAATTCATATGGGGCAACAAAAGACCCTGAATTGCTAAAGCAATCCTGAGAAAGAAGAACAAAGCCGGAGGCATCACAATCCCTGACTTCAAAGCATACTACAAAGCTACAGTAATCAAAACAGCATGGTACTGGTACAAAAACAGGTGCACAGATCAATGGAATAGAATTGAAAGCCCAGAAATAAATCCACACATCTATGGGTGGCTAATCTTCGACAAAGGAGCGGAGGGCCTACAATGGAGAAAAGAAAGTCTCTTCAACAAATGGTGCTGGGAAAACTGGACAGGCACATGTAAAAGAATGAAAATTGACCATTCTTTTTCACCATTCACAAAAATAAACTCAAAATGGATCAAAGACCTAAAGATTAGGCCTGAAACAATAAGTCTTCTAGAAGAGAATATAGGCAGTACACTCTTTGACATCAGTTTCAAAAGAATCTTTTTGGACACCATAACTCCTCAGATGAGGGAAACAATAGAAAGAATAAACAAATGGGATTTCATCAGACTAAAGAGCTTCTTCAAGGCAAAGGAAAACAGGATTGAAACAAAAAACAACCCACTAATTGGGAAAAAATATTTACAAGTTATTTACCTGACAAAGGGTTAATCTCCATAATATATAAAGAACTCACACAGCTCAACAACAAAAAATCAAACAACCCGATCAAAAAATGGGCAGGGGACATGAACAGACATTTCTCCAAAGAAGATATACAGGTGGTCAATAGACACATGAAAAGATGCTCACCATCACTAATCATCAGGGAAATGCAAATCAAAACTACACTAAGATATCACCTTACACCTGTTAGAATGGCAAAAATGACCAAAACAAAAAGTGACAAATGTTGGAGAGGTTGTGGAGAAAAAGGAATCCTCATACACTGTTGGTGGGAATGCAAACTGGTGCAGCCACTATGGAAAACAGTATGGAGATTTCTCAAAAAATTAAAAATAGAAATACCTTATGACCCAGCCATCCCACTACTGGGTATCTATCCAAAGAACTTGAAATCAGCAATTCCAAAAGTCCCATGCACTCCTATGTTCATTGTAGCATTATTTACAATAGCCAAGATGTGGAAGCAACCTAAGTGCCCATCAACTGCTGATTGGATAAAGAAGATACAGTATATATATACAATGGAATACTACTCAGCCATAAAAAATACAAAATCGTCCCATTGACAACAACATGGATGGACCTTGAAGGCATTATGTTAAGTGAAATAAGCCAGACAGAGAAAGACAAACTCTGTATGACTCCACTCATAGGTGGAAGTTAAACATATAGATAAAGAGAATTGATTGATGGTTACCAGGGGAAAGGGGAGGTGGGGGAAGGGCACAAAGGGTGAAGTGGTGCACCTACAACATGACTAACAATCATGTACAACTGAAATTTAACAAGGTTGTAAACTATCATAATCTTAATAAAAAGTTAAAAGAAATCAGTTCTCAATAAAATCAAGGGCAGCAGAGGATATATTGGTTGAGAGCACTGGTTCAGGAGATGCATGTCAGGGGTTCAAATCCTGGTTCTGCTTTTCATTAGTTCTATTTGTAAAGCCATAAGGAAGGGCCCTTAACTTCATTGTGCCTCAGTCTACCCACACTGGCAATATCGGGGTAATAGTTGCATCTACATCATAGGACCATTGTTAGGGTTAAAAGACATAATCCGTGTAAAATTCATACACTCATACTGGACAGTGTAGGCACTGTGCAGAACTGTTAGTGATTCTGTTACCATGCAAAGGGCACGATCTGCTCACTGCAAGACAAAAGCTCTTCGTCAGAAGGCAAGAGGGTGGCAGAGGAAGGGCATTTATTAAGTGATAAGCCAGCAAATTGGAAGACAGTGGACTAGCGGCCTAAAGAGCCATCTTAAGAGGGCACAGAATCTTGACGCAGTTATATGGGCCAGTGGGTTATGGGGGAGGGCTTAGGAATGTTGACCCTCTTGTGTGGCAGACTAGGAGTTGCCACACCGATCCCTCAGTTGTCATGGATGATGGCTGTCAGCATAGACTCTCTGTCCGGGGGTCCTCACATTCCTAAGGAACTCAAAAGAACGAAGTTATGGTCTTATTGCAGCTGGGAGGTACATACACAAGCAGGGGTCATAAATCCACATTGCAGGTGGGTCTCCTGGAGGGTGCAGATCCAGCTGGGTTAGTTAGTCAGGGGTCATTCGAAGTTACAATATGGTTTCTCTTCTACAATATGGCTTCCCTTATGTCAACCTTGTGCTGAGCAGATAACAATGCCTGCATTTTTGGATGATGCACCATGTCACCCGACGGCTTCCCCAGCCCATGGCATGTGGCCAGTGCCCCTTGCAGGACAGACCCCAGTTTAACGAGAACGAGTTTAGAAACAAATCAGTGGTCCCTTCGAGCAAGTATATATTTCTCATTCCTGGTTTCAGTTGAGGGCACTGTCCATTTTTCCCCTTTGCCTCATTTTTAATGGTCTTTATCACTCACTTTTGATTTTTGGTTTTTGCTATATTTTATATTTCTATATGAGCATTTTAAGCCAGCTTTAAGTGGCTTACCTTTGTCAATGGTCTATCTGGCACTGGGCTAGATGTGTTCCATTCATTCCATCACATCCTCAGGACAACAGTCTCAGATAGAAGTTATCGCCCATGTTTTATAGTAGCGACCTCTGTGCCCACAGAGTGTGTGTAAGTTACTCTCAGCCACCTGCCTAATAAGTGGTAGGGATGAAAAACAGAGTTGATAAAAAACCATTAATTCATGTATTCATATAAGAAACAAAACAACATGACATGGATAAGAGGGAGAGAGAGACAGAGAGAGAGAGCACAAACACGCAACATCAGGAATGAAAAACAGGACATTTTTGTCATGCAGACACTAAAAAGGTGAGGGACTCCAAATAGCCAAAGCTGTCCTGAGAAAAAGAACAAAGCTGGAGGCATCACACTCCCTTATTTCAAAGTGCACTACAACCATAGTAACCAAAACAGCATGGTACTGGCAGAAAAACACACACACAGATCAATGGAACAGAATTGAGAGCCCAGAAATGAAACCATAAATCTACAGACAGCTAATCTTTGACAAGGGAGCCAAGAACATACAATGGAGAAAAGAAAGTCTCTTCAATAAATGGTGTTGGGAAAACTGGATAGTCACATGCGAAAGAATGAAAGCAGACCATTATCTTGCGCAATACACAAAAATTAACTAAAATGGATTAAACACTTGAATGTGAGATCTGAAAGTATGCTCTTTGACATCCGTCTTAGGAGGATCTTTTTAAATATCATGTCTCCTCAGGCAAGGGAAACAAAAGAAAAAAGAAACAAATGTGACTACATTAAACTGAAAAGCTTCTCCACAGCAAAGGAAACTATGAACAAAATGAAAAGACAACCTAACAGTTGAGAGAAAATATTTGCAAATCATATATCTGATAAGGGGTTAGTATCCAAAATATATAAGGGATTCAAACAACTCAACAACAAAAGAACAAACAACCCAATCAAAACATGGGCAGAGGGGCTGGGCCCATGTCCTAGTGGTTAAGTTTGTTGTGCTCCTCTTTGGCAGCCTGGGTTCGGTTCCCAGGCACAGACCTACACCACTTGTTGGCGGCCATGTATGTGGCGGTAATCTACATATAAAAAATAGAGGAAGATTGGCACATATGTTAGGTCAGGGTGAATCTTCCTCAGCGAAAAAAAAAAAAAGGCAAAGGATATGAACAGACATTTGTCCAAAAAAGGTATACGGATGGCCAACAGGCACATGAAAAGATGTTCAACATCACTGATTATTAGGGAAATACAAATCAAAACTACAATGAAATATCACTTCACATCCATCAGAATGGCTAATATTAATAATACAAGAAATAACAAGTGTTGGAGAGGATGTGGAGAAAAGGGAACCCTCATACACTGCTAGTGGGAATGTAAACTGGTTCAGCCACTATGTAAACAGTATAGAGTTCAGCCACTATGGAAAACAGTATAGAGATTCCTCAAAAAATTAAGAATAGAACTACCATGTCATCCAGCTGTTTCACTTCTGGGTACTTGTCAAAAGAACACAAAAACACTAATTTGAAAAGATACATGCACCCCTATGTTCATTGCAGCATTACTCACAACAGCCAAGACTTGGAAGCAACCCAAGTGCCCATCAATGGATGAGTGGATAAAGAAGATGTGGTATATATACACAATGGAATACTACTCAGCCATAAAAAAGACGAAATCTTGCCATTTGTGACAACATGGATGGACCTTGAGGGTATTACACTAAGTCAGAGGGAGAAAGACAAGTACCATAGGACTTCACTCATGTGCAAGATAAACAAACACATAGATATGGAGAAGAGATTGGTGGTTACCAGAAGGGAACGGGGTGAAGGGAGGGTGAAAGGGCAAAGGGGCACATTTTATAGTAACAGATGGAAACTAGACTTTTGGTGGTGAACATGATGTAGTCTCCAGAAAAGTCAAAATATAACGATGTACACCTGAAATTTATATAATGTTATAAACCAGGTTGACCTCAATAAAAAAAATTTAAAAAGGAAGAAGATGAGAGGATAATATGAAAAACTTTATGGCAAGAAGCTTGAAAATTTTGATAATGGGCAAATTTTAAAAAATAGCTACATGTTATTAAAACTGACACAAGAAGAATAAAAAATCTGAATAATTCTACGACCTTTCTAGAAAGAAATTCCCAGGTGGTTTCATCAATGAAATTCACCAAACTCATAAAGAGGAAATAACACAAATATTGCATAAATTCCTAGAGAGAATTAAAAAGAACTATTTCCCATCTTGTTTTATGTAGTCAGTATAACGTTTATCCTAACCTGACATGGCCTTAAGGATGGGCCAATCTCACTTGGAAACAGAAATCCAAAAATTCCAAATAAAATATTAGCAACCTGAATCCAATGACAAATGAACAGGAGACTGCACCACACTGAGCAGAAAGAGTTAACACAGCAGGCTGAAACTGCTGCCCTTGACAAGGCCTGCTTCCAGGTGCCCTTGGCTGGCAAGCTGGAACTTGCATTTCGGGAGGGTTCTGACCATTACTGATGGTGGCTCGTTGCACCTGCACTATTTATACAAACAATACGGTCTATGCTGAGCACCTGTTTTCCTTCTGGGAGTCTGAAATTTGGCATGTGCTGGACAGAGGGTGCCTACATGACAGCCCCCAGTACAAGCCCTGGGCGCTGAGTCTCCAGCAAGCTTCCCTGGCTGGCAGCACTTCACCATTTCATCACCACTCGTTGCTGGAGGAGTTGAGCGTGTCCTGTGCGACTCCACTGGGAGAGGCCCTTGGATTCTCGTGCCTGGTTCCCCAGAGTTCATTCCAGGTGTCTGTACCCTTCGCTGGCTTTGTGGAGTCCTTTCACTGTAATACGTCCCAGCTGAGAGGATGACTACATTCTGAGTCCTCCTACTGGTCAGCAAGCCTGGGGGTGGTCTTGGGGACCCACGTACACACTCAAGTTGGCCTTATTCCAGGAATGCAAGGCTGGCTCATTGTTTGAAAATCAAATCGGCAGAGTCCCCAAATCTTCAGGAGAAAAGTCATGTGCTTCTTTCAATAAAGCAGAAAAAGCTTTTGATTAAAGTCAAAATCTAGTCATCCTAAAAATCCTCAGAAAATTAAGAATAGAAAGAAATCTTTGTCTGATAAATGGTATCACAAACAATAACAACAACAAAGACTGCCACGCAGCAGTCGTGGAATATGGACAGCCTGTCTTTGACATCGGGAGTGAGCCAAGGACGCCTGCCTCAGCACCAGTTCTATTCAACACTGTCCTGGGGGTTCCAACCAGTGGACAAAGATGGGAAATAAAGTATAATCTAGGAATTGGAAAAGTAGAAAGAAAGGCCTTATTCTCAGACAACGTGACTGTTGGAGAGCTGGCCCCACCACACGGAAATGCCGTGAGCAGCAGAGTCGTTCCTGAACAAGAACAATAAGGCAGTAGCCTTGCTGTCCTGGACCTCAAGACTAATGATAAAACTCGGTCATACAGTAGGGTATCGACAGGAGAAGTAATTGGTCAATGAAAGAGAAGAGAGGATCAGAAACAGACGCCCATATTTGTGGCCACATGATTTATAATAAAAGTGATACCGCACAGCAGTATCCTTTTTAATAAATTGTGGGGCACCCGTTGGATAGCCAACATGAAAAGTAAGTAAGAATCTCCACCACTACTTGGCACCATACACAAAGACCAATTCCAGCAAAAATGTGAGAGCAAGTGCACCAAGAGACATGCTAAATAAGACAAAACAAAGTTTCTAAAAGATCACACAAGAGACTTTCTTCATGACCTTGAAGTAGGAAAAGTTTTCTCAAGTGAGGACACAAAAAGCACTAACTGGAGAAGAAAAAGGTTGATAAACTCTTCTGTGTGAATCAGGAAGTTTTGATCATTAAAAAGCACCAAGTAAGAGATTAAAATGTCAAGTGAGAGAAGATATTTGTAGCACAAGTAAGTGATAAAGGTCTTGCATAAAAAATATATCATAACTCCTAGAAATCACTAATTTAAAAAAAACCCAGACAATCAGAAAAAAAGAGAAGATAGAGGGCTTTGCTAGAGACTTGAACAGGTCATTTACGGTAGGAGCTACCCAAATAGCCAATAAGCTTATATAAATGTACCCAACCTGATTAGTAATCGGGGAAATACAAATAAAAACCAGGAGGCAAACATCACACACCACCACAAAGGTTAACACTGAAAAGCTGACAAGGTTGTGGAACAATTGGAACGTTCACACCCTGCGTGAGGGAGCGTGGACTGGTACGACCTCTTTAGAAAACTGGCCTCATGCACTGCAGGTGAAGAGACCCGTAACCTGGGATCCTGCTGTCCTGTCTCAAGGCGTGTGCCCAACAGACACATGCACATGTGTCCGAGAGACAGGCCCCATCCTGCTCACAACAGTGTTGGTCCTAAGAGCCCAAATCTACAAGCAGCCTCGATTTCCTTCAGCAGTAGAACGGGGAGATTAGTGCACATATTCACACAATGGAAATACGAAAAACGAAAGCAAATAAACAAGTGCACGGGGCCAACAAATTATAGCCTGAGGCCTATTTTTAAATTTTTAAAAATTTTATTGAGGTCATAATAGTTTATAACATTATGAAATTTCAGTTGTACATTATATGCACCATATGTATATATGCCCCCTCACCCTTGTGCCCACCCCCCAGCCCCCTTCCCCCGGTAACCACTAAACTGTTCTGTTTGTCTGTGTGTTTGTTTATCTTCCACATATGAGTGAAGTTATATGGTGTTTGTGTTTGTCTGGCTTATTTTGCTTAACATAATGCCCCCAAAGTGCATCCACGTTGTTGAGAATGGGACGATTTTGTCTTTTGTTATTGCAGAGTAGTATTTCATTGTGTGTACATGTACATGTATATAAATATCTACCACATCTTCTTTATCCATTCATCAGCTGATGGGCACTTGGGTTGCTTCCACATCTTGGCTACTGTGAATAATGCTGCGATGAACATAGGGGTGCATAAGTCTCTTTGAATTGCTGATTTCAAGTTCTTTGGATAAAAACCCAGTAGTGGGATACCTGAGTCATATGGCATTTCTATTTTTAATATTTGAGAATTCTCCAGGGCCAGCCCCGTGGCCGACTGGTTAAGTTCGCATGCTCTGCTTTGGCGGCCCAGGGTTCGGATCCTGGGCGCGGACATGGCACCGCTCCTTAGGCCATGTTGAGGCAGTGGCCCACATGCCACAACTAGAAGGACCCACAAATAAAATATACAACTATGTACTGGGGGAATTTGGGGGGAAAAAAAGCAGGGAAAAAAAAAAGAAGATTGGCAACAGTTGTTAGCTCAGGTGCCAATCTTCAAAAAAAAAAAGCCTCTAAAGTCTAGGTGATCATATAATTTAAAAAAAAAGAATTCTCCATACTGTTTTCCATAGTGGCTGTACCAGTTTGCACTCCCACCAGTAGTGTATGAGGGTTCCCTTTTCTCTCCGCACTCTCCAAGATTTGTTATTTTTTGTCTTGGTGACTATAGCCATTCTAACGGGCATGAGGTGATATCTTAGTGTAGTTTTGATTTGCATTTCCCTGATGATTAGTGATGTTGAACATCTTTTCATGTGCTTATTGGCCATCTGCACATCTTTTGGAAAAATGTCTGTTCATATCCTCTGCCCATTTTTTTAATCGAGGAGGCCTATTTTTGTATAACCTTTGAACTGAGAATAGTCTCTATATGTGTAAAGAGTTAAAAAAACAAAACAAAGATGACTATGCAACCGAGATGTATGTGGCCTGCAAAGCCTAAAGCATTCACTCTCTGGGCCTGTAGGAAAGGAGTTTGCTCGCCTCTGAACTAGAACGACAGGCACTCCATGAACGAAGCCCTCAATTATATGAACGAATTATACGAATGAAGCCATCAATTATAATGTTGAGTGGACACGTCATATTTCATCCCCTTTACATAAAATTTAAAAATATGCAGAGAACATGAAGTTAGGGTGTTTAGGGATGCAAATTAACCAAGACTGCACGCTTGCAAACTTTGTTGCAGGGACGCGTTTCTCAGACTTGGGTGTGCATCAGAAGCACCTGAGCTGATTTCAGAATGCACTCGTGTGGCGCACCATCCCACCCTGTCACAGCCCAGTTCCCGGGGGCGCTCCAAGCCCTGAGTATTGCCGAAGCTTCCCAAGACGTTCTGACAGGCAGATGGTGCAGACCGTCAGTGTGGGAAAAGGCAGCTCTCCTCGGCCAGAAGGAAGGAAGTCACGGGAGGTATTCTTGCCAAGATGCCAACACACGGTGGGAGATTGCTAATTACTGGAACTGAGGAGGAAGAGTAGAATTACAACAAGAGTATTAATTTTAAAAAAAACAGATAGCCAGAAATTGTTAAGCTTCTGAGCAGTTGTCTTGATTTTCCTTTGAGTCGCCACCTACGGGTGACGGCATTTCCTTCTAGTGGCTGCCAGCCGATTACAGCGAGGCATCCCAGATGGTCTGTCCAAGGCCTCCTAAGGTGGGCAGAGGGCTCCCCGGAGCCAGACACAGCCTCAGGCTCCAAGGCGCTAGGCGAGCGCCAGAGGGTTTTGCTTGTGTGTTTATTTTTCATTCTTCTGCTTCATTTTAAAAAATGTATGAGGTTTCAAACTTTATTCCCTAATATGGACTTGCATCTTTTACTATAAAAGAAATGGTGTTTCCCTTTTCCAAGTTTTTGAATTAGAAGACACCCAGGTGCGTTGGCTTTCACAACCTCAGCACATGAACAAGTCCCCATGGGTAAGTGGGCCTCTGACCGGGAGGTCCCGGGGTAGGCAGGAACTGCCTTGGGTCCCTCTGACCCTAGGTCAGGGTCGTCTTGTTCTGTGTGATCTGGGATCTTATCCTGATTCCCAGGATAGGAGAGAGTGCCCCAGGATGCACCCCACCCACCAGGACCTGGAGATGCATTTCCCTGACTCGGATGGGGCCTCATTAACACTTGCGGATCAAGGGGTGTGAGCCCTGTAGGGTGAGTAAACAACTGTCTCAGTGTGGGTGGTGGACACGCTTCACCTCCTCAGAGGCCACGTCTCACCCAGTGGCAGGGGCTGCCTGGACACAGCAGCGAAGACTACAAGGCTCATCCTGGGCATCTGTGATTGATTGGTAATGTCTGTGTGCCAAGAGTAGTGGGGGTGGTGGGACTGCAGTTGCTCATTCCCACACTGTGATCTAGAAAAACTGGTTGGTGGCTCTGGCTGCAAAGAACCATGTATATATATATATACATTTAATGAAAAAGCAGCGCAGGTGCCTCCCAAGAGCTATTAAATCAGACTTTCTGGATATGGGACCAGAGCACCAGTATTTTCAAACTTGTCCTGGGTGCAGCCAGGGCTGAGAACCCCAGGTGTGGAGGGCAGCCCTTCTCCCACGTAAGAGGTCATGTGCATCATAGGCCTTATAACTAGGGGACCCACCCTCCAGGCTTGCCAGCACTGAGGGTTTCTTGGGACAATGGACTTTCAGGCTAAAACTAGGGACGTCCTGGGCAGACTGGGACATCTGGTCACCCCATTTACAGCAAGGCAGAGACTGCAGGGGTCAGATGACGGGAGGGTCCTAGGTGACCAGCACATTCCCATTTGCCCAGGACTTTCCCGATTTTAGCAGTGAAAGTCTGTGCCCCAGAAACCTCTCCAGCCCCAGGCAAGCTGAACTGTTAGTCACCCAGCCGGCACTCATGCTGGTAGGAGTGGGAAAGGAGGGAGGGGACAATGACAAGAACAAGAAAGGAGCACAGGATGGATCCCTCTCCTCTCTCACATGGAGATCCTGGAAGGGACCCCATCCCCTCTGGCCAGCGCTTCTTAGTCCTGGCTTTGTGTTGGAATCATGAGAAGGGGGAGGCAGGGCTGTAAAAACCCCTGGTGCTTGGTACCAGCTCCAGGGATTAGCTCTGTGTTTGTTTCCTACATGTTCAAAGGCCCACAACCTGGGTGGCTGACAACAACAGGAATTTATTCTGTCATAGTCTGGAGGCCATAAATCTGAAATCAAGGCGTCAGCAGCGCTGCGCTCCCTCTGAGACTCTGGGAGAATCTGCTCCAGGCCGTTCTCCCAGCCTCTGGTGGTGGCCAGCAATCCTCGGTGTCCTTGGCGCGCAGCCGCATCGCTCCCATCTCTGTCTCCATCGTCACATGGCCTTCTCCCCTGTGTGTCTGTCTCTTTTCCTCTTCTTACAAGAAGACTAGTCATGGGGCTGGCTCCATGGCCAAGTGGTTAAGTTCACGCGCTCCGCTTCGGTGGCCCCGGATTTCACCGGTTCGGATCCTGGGCACAAACATGGCACCACTCGTCAGGCCATGCTGAGGAGGCGTCCCACACACCACAACTAGAAGGACCCACAACTAAGATATGCAACTGTGTACTGGGGGGATTTGGGGAGAAAAAGCAGAAAAAAAAGAAGAAGAAGAAGATTGGCAACAACTGTTACCTTAGATACTAATCTTTAAAAAAAATAAAATGAAAATGACACTAGTCATGTTGAATTTAGGGCCCATCCTACTCCAGTATGACCTCATATTGACTGGAAAGACCATATTTCCAAACAAGGCCACATTCACAGGACCGTATCTTTTGAGGCGACACAGTGTAACCCATAGCAGGCTCTCACTGGTCCACGTGTCACTGGAGCACCCGGACTCTCAGAAGCTCCCCAGGTGATTTTCACGTGCAGGTGCAGCCGGGGCAAGCCCAGCTTGTGCTCCTGGCTGCTGGCAAGGTCACAGCAGGGCACCTGCAGATCTCTGCGCTGAAGCTCTCCTCCGTAGGGCAGGAAGAGCCCACCCAGAGGCTGCAGAGGGAGCAGTGCGACCTAAACATTGGATGCTTTAGTTTCCATTTTAAAATCATAAATATTTCATGTTTATCGACTATGCATCTTTTAAAAAAATTGTAGTAAAGTACACCTAACAAAATTTACTGTCGTAACTATTTTAAGTGTACGGCTCAGCGGCGTGAAGTATATTTCTGTTGTCGTGTAACCATCAACCACCATCCTTCTTCAGAATTTTCTCATCTTCCCAAATGGAAACTCTGTCCCATTAAACGCTAACTCCCCATCTCCCCTTCCCTGGCCCCTGGTAATGACGTTCTACTTTCTGTCTCTATGAATCTGACTCTTCTAGGGACCTCCTATAAGGGGAATCGTACAGTATTTGTCTTTTTGTGCCTGGCTTATTTCACTCAGCATGATGTCCAGAAGGTTGCTTCTTTTAATGATGATTCTTAATGAGAAGATGCCCCACGTTTGTCCTATGGCTTTACATAACCACCAGCACATGGGCACGGGCCCCTGGGAGTTAGGGGCCCAGGAGGCATAGGCTTGGAGCCTGGCGTGCAGCCCAGGCCCCTGGACGTGCACTGGAGACACCGCTGTCCTGTGCACCAGCCCCACGCTGGGACCCGTTTCCTGTCCTGGCCCTGTGCTCATTCCCTGGGCAAGCTCACTCCCTCCTGCTCCAACCCACAGCCTGGGCCTGCTGCTCTAATCTGTGAGCCATTGTGAGCCCAAGCAGCCGTCTTTGAAATGAAGAGAGTGTGTTAATAAACCCATAACAATGGGGATTGGGATAACACAGGAGTGTTATTGAGGGCCCTGCAGGTCCTGTGGGAGACTTCGCACACTCTCTCCCACGCCAATGCAAAAGGCAAAGGTTTATTACTCTCATTTGATAGAGGCCATTATGGCCCAAAAAGGTTAATTAATTTTCACGAGGTCACACTGCCAGGTGGAGATGAATCATTCTGGCCATACCTGGGTGGAAAGACACAGGTGTCACACAGGTCTGGATGGTAAATCATTGTCCCCACTTGTCAGCTGGGATCCACGCTCATGGCTATCAGGGTGCATGGCAAAGGGCTGAGTCCTACATTCAGGCCATCAGGGAAAGATGGCTGTGATGGAAGAATGATGCTGGGCAAGGGCAAGGAGGACACATGGGACCCTAATAGATGACCAACCATCCTGTCTGTCCAGCACTGGGGGGCTTCCTGGATGCAGCTGGCTGAGTGAGGGCTCCCCAGGATGTCCACAGCCTGATCCCTGGAGCTTGTGATGATGTCACCTTATACAGCAAAAGGAACTTTGCAAATGTGATTGAATTAATGATCTTGAGATGAGGAGGTTATCCTGGATCACTCAGCTTGGCCCAATGGAATCACAAAAGTTCCTGTGAGAGGGAGGCAGGAGGATCTGAGGCAGAGATCGGAAGATGCTATGCCACTGGCTTTGAAGATGGAGGCAGGGGCCAGGAGCTAAGGAATGAAAGCTGTTTTCAGAAGCTAAACAAGACAAGGAAATGAATCCTCCCCTAAGGCTTCTAGAAGGAATACAGTCCTGCGGACACTGATTTTAGCCCTCTGAGCCTGGTTTGAGAACTTCCGACCTCCAGGACAATAAGAGAATACGTTTGTGTTGTTTACGTTACTAAGTTTGAAATTTGTTATAGCAGCAGCAGGAAACTAACACATGGGGACAAGGACGTTCAGGGCTACAATCAGGAAAGTCCCAGGCACATGGGGACAAGCTGGGCACCCTAGACCCCAGGGACCTTCAGTTGGGGCTGATTTAGAAAGACAGGCACTGTCCTTCCTGGGCTTATGGGGGACGCTGTGCACATGGCACCAGGGCAGGCGACGACAGGGCGAAAGGGTAGCAATAATAACAACGTGAGATGAACAGCTGCCCTTCTCTCTTCCCCGTGAGCACTTCTGTCCTGGACCCTGTGACCCTGTGATCCAGTGTTTCCCCCGCTGGCACTTGGAGCTGAGTGGATGGTAGACTTTTCTGGAGGGAATATGCCGCGAGAAATTTAGCTATGGGCTTCTTTGCTGTGGGAATCCTTTTAAAAGAGCTTTATAAAACCTCTCTATTATGGTGTTAATTCACAATAGAAACATTTTTGTAGTCTAGGCCTCGGATTTGTACATCTGCGTTCTCCAAACTGGACTCCCCAGACATGTTCTGGGTGTCCTGGAGAAGTCAGTTTTTCCTTAGGGTGCAATTCTCTCAGGTTTGAGAAACACAGATGTAGCTACTCAGGTTTCTCTGTCACAAGGCTCAGAGCTGAGCTCTCCACGTTTTCTCCTGCACCCTCGTATGGCCGCCTGTGAGCTCTGGAGCGGGGCAGGAGCACTAATGTGCTGGCAGATGCTTAACAACTGGCTTTCCAGAAAATAATCTATGTGCACATGCATGTGTACCTATGTTTATGTTTGTTGTAAATTTTGCTGACATAAGGGTGTGTAGCTAACAACCCACAAGTAATAAGTTGCAATACTCTATTGTAAATTTCATACAATTATAATTTCAGTATAACCCGTATTTCTTGCAAAATCCATTGTTAGCTTTTAAAATTCTATTGCCAACAATAAAGTCACATTAGCAGGCTATGAATGAATGCTTGATTGATAGCTGATTCAGCAAAGAATGTGGCTCACAGCACTGACAAACAGTTATAGTTCTGACCTGAATGTTGATTGGTATTTTCATTTGCGTCAACTAGTAATACAAAAATGAGATAACAAAGACATATGTCAAAACTTCACTCATTCAGCAATGATGTGAGTAACTTCCATGCTGAATTAGATAATAGTTTTCAAATACTGGAAGAATATTTTTCAATGTTTTTGTGCTATTCGCAGTGTAACAGGTAGAGACATGACACAAATTTAAGGTTAATTTACATTATTAACATTTTCCCATCACTTTCTCAAGTCTAGACGATCAGCAGAACAATATAACAAGGACTGACCTCCGTGGTGTAAATACTCCCATCATAAACAATTTCAAGCTACTAATGTAACATTGCTGATGCTGAGTTGGGAAGAGACATGTACCACATACGGTATTTCCACCACAAAGATGCGGTGGACGTACATGAGCCCAAGAACATAGATAATAGCAAAATGCAGTTCAGTAATTACTTTTAAGTAGTTACTCGCTTTTTTATATAATTTATTTAATTATAAGTTTGCAAGTTTTAACTTTTTTTTTAAAGATTTTATTTTTTTCCTTTTTCTCCCCAAAGCCCCCAGCTACATAGTTGTATATTCTTCGCTGTGGGTCCTTCTAGTTGTGGCATGTGGGACGCTGCCTCAGCGTGGTTTGACAAGCAGTGCCATGTCCGCGCCCAGGATTCGAACCAACGAAACACTGGGCCGCCTGCAGCGGAGCGTGCGAACTTAACCACTCGGCCAGGGGGCCAGCCACTGCAAGTTTTAGCTTTTAACAATGTTGACTAGCACCTTACAAAATTCCTGAGCTCTAACCATCAGCTCTGGTAAGGCATTTCTAGGCAGCTCGTGTTCGGTGGTAGAGGAGGTAGCCTAAAGGGGTTTAACTCAAGCATCATTTCTTTTTGAAATGCCTTGTATTTCTTTATAAAATATATGTAAGGTTTGTAACTATCAAGTGATACAATAATTTGTTTTAATATAAAGACTGTTTTTCCAAGTCGTTAGTGAAATTAAACCTCAATAAAATTGAGAGGCAGAGTATGAGGGTGAAGAACACGATTTGAAGCTTCCGCCCTAAGAAACTATAAAGATGAAAACTAAACCGGCCACGACCACATATACTTCACACCCATTAAGGTGGCTATTATTAAATAAACAAACAAACAGAAACCTGTGTTGCTGAGGATGCGGAGACGCTGGAAAGCTTGTGCATCGCCGATGGGGACGTGAAATGGTGCGGGCACTCTGGAAAATGGTATGGCGATTCCTCAAAATATTAAACACAGAATTACTGTGTGGCCCAGCCATTCCGCCTCTGGCTGTCTACCCCCAAAGAAGTGAAAGCAGAGTCGCAAAGAGATATTTGTACATCCACGTTCATAGCAGCATTATTCACAATAGCCCCAAAGTGGAAGCAACCCAAGTGTCCATGGATGGGTGAATGGATAAACAAAATGTGGCATTTACATGCAATGGAGTATTATTTAGCTTCAAAAAGGAATGAAATTCTGACACACACTCCAACATGGATGAAACTTGAGGACGTTATGCTAATTAAGTGAAATAAGCCATCACAAAAGGACAAATATGGTATACTTCCACTTATATGAGGTCCTTAGAGCCGTCAAATTCACAGAGACAGAGAATGGAATGGTTACCAGGGGCGGGGTGGGAGGGATGGGGACAGAGTTTCAGTGAGAGAAGATGAAAAAGTTCTGGAGGTGGGTGGTGGTGATGGTTACATGACAATGTGAAGAATGTACTTACTGCCACTGAACTGTGCACTTAAAAATGCTAAAAATGGTAAATTTTATGTTGTGTTTACCACAATTAAAAAATTAAATTGGGGGCCGGCCCTGTGGCCAGGTGGTTAAATTCACACACTCAGCTTCGATGGCCCAGGGTCCTACCGGTTCAGATCCTGGGCATGGACATGGCACCGCTCGTCAGGCCATGTTGAGGCGGCATCCAACATGCCACAGCTAGAAGGACCCATAACTGAAAAAGTATACAACTATGTGCTGGGGGGATTTGGGGAGAAAAAGCAGAAAAAGAAAAAAAGATTGGCAACAGTTGTTATCTCAGGTGCCAATCTTTAAAAAAAAAATTACATTAAACTCAAAGTAGATAAAAGAAAATACTAATGATGAGTGGAAATTAAGAAAAAAATAAAATCTAAAAACAATACAGAAAAATCAATTAAGCCAAAAACCAGTTCTTTGAAAAGATCAATAAAGTTGGTAAATGTCTAGCTAGACTGATGAAGAAACACGGAGAAGACACACATTACCGACACGAGGAACGAAAGGAGAGACGAAATACAGCATCTGCACTTCACATGTGTCGAGAGGGTAGATCTCAAGCTGAGTGTTCCTGTACAAAAAGCAAAAATAAAAGCAAAAACCAAAGGGAGACGAGGACGGTCTGGGGGCGAGGGGTCTGTCTGCTCCCTTGATGGTGGGGATGTCATCACAGGGGTCGGCTATGTCCACACTCATCACACTGTGTACACGAAACACGTGCGGTTCTTTCTATAGCAATTACACCTCAATAAAGGTGTTAACAAAGGGGAGGTAGCACCATGGACGTTATAGACATTAAAGGGATAATAAGGGAATACAACAAGCAACTTTATGTCAATAAATTTGACAAATTAGATGAAATGAGCAAATTCCTTAAAAGACAAGAAGTATGAAAATGGGCTTAAAAGGAAGTAGAAAAACTTAAACAGGTCTACTCTGATTAAGAAGTGGAACACATAATTGAAAACCATTCCAGAAAGATAACGTGATGATGTATGTTAGAAAATTCCAAGAAATCAAAAAAGCTCTATTTTTAAAAAGCACTATATTAGTCGTAGTAACTCATAAATGAATTTATCATAGTTGCTAATTTTTATTTTAGAAAAGTCTGCTGAAATTTTGGTTGGGATTGCTTTGAATCAATATACAAAATGAATTGTATCTTTACGTATTAACAAAAAAATTGGAAAAAGGAATTTTAAAATATTTTCAAAGCATCAAAAATCATGACATACTTAGTGATAAATTTAACAACATGGATTCAAGATCAGTAGACTGAAAATACAAAACTTTTCTGAGAGAAATGAAAAAGGACCTCAGTAAATACATACTGTGTTCATAGATTGGAAGATTTGATATTTATCTGCAGAGTCAAAGCAACCTCAATCAAAATCTCAGCAGGCTTTTTTGGTAAGTTTAACAAGCTGGTTCTAAAATTTATGTAGAAATAGAAAGGACCTAGAACAGCCCAAATGACTTTGAAACAGAAAAACAAATTTGGTGGGCTTACACTGCCCGGCTTCACGACTTTTTATACAACAGGAATCGAGATGGTGAGCTATTGCATGAAGGCAGAAGAATGGATCAATGGAAAGAGCCAGTTCAGAAGCAGATGCTCACGTATATGATCAAGTGATTGTCTGCAAAGTGCAAAGGGAATTCCTTGGGAAAGGACGGTCTTTTCAAAGATTGGAGCTGGAAAAACTGAATATAGCTATGGAAAAAAATCCTTGACCCTTAGCATACAATATATACATATATTAACTCAAATTTGATCGTAGACCTAAATATAAAAGACGCTATTACCAAGCCTGTAAGACAAACAGAATGAGAAAATCTTTACCATCTCAGCAGAGATCTTAGATCTGATACAAACATGGGCCAGAAATAGAAAACTGATACATTTTAAATTTAATTTAATTATTGTTTTTAAAGATTGGCCCTGAGCTAATCTGTTCCCAATCTTTTTCTTTCCTTCTTCTTCTCTCCAAAGCCCCCCAGTACATAGCTGTATATTCTAGTTGTGGGTCCTTCTGGTTCTTCTATGTGGGACGCCGCCTCAGCACGGCTTGATGAGCGGTGCTAGGTCCGTGCCCAGGATCCGAACCTGTGAAACCCTGGGCCACCAAAGCTGAGTGTGAGAATTTAACCACCTGGCCATGGCGCCAGCCCCTTTAATTTTAAAAATGAAATCTAATTTAAGTGTTCACCTACGAAAAGTGAAAGCATAGATCAACAGAAAGACAAGTGAGCACACGCATGTCCACAGCAACTGTCTCCATAGGAGCCCGGACGGAGCCGGCCCTGATGCCCCTCAGCAGACTAACAGACAGTGGCAGAGACACACGACAGAATGCTGCTCTGCACTAATGATAGAACCAGTTAGGAACACTCAGAATGTGACTGGATTGCAGAAACATCTTGCAGGGTGGAGGAAGCCAGACACCAAAAAAGTCTGCATGATTTCATTTATGTGAAAAAGTCAAGAAAAAGCAAAATTCTCTAGTGACCAAAAGGGGCAAGAGGGAACATTTTGGAGGAGATGGAAATGTCTGTTATCTGCACCCTGCAGTGGTTACACAGCTGTGTATATTCGCTAAAACTCGTTGAACTGTGTCCTTTAAACAGGTGATTTTCACTGTATATCAGTTGATTTGAAGGGTGAGGGTGGGAAGAGCTTCTGTGCCAGAACAGTCCAACCCGAACGGTGCGTGTCTGAGTGGAGCACGCCCTCGGGAGGATGAGCAGAAGGCGAAGTCAGAAACAGCTCTAATGGTCACTTGAAGGAAAGGACAGGGACCCTTTCCGTGGGCAGAGAGGAGGCCCGCTAAGGGCTCCAGCTGTCTCAAACGGAAATTCTGGCTTTGCCCTGAGCCTCCATCTCAATCCCCAAAGGCCTGGAATTGCTGTCTGGCTGCCCCAAGACAAGGCGACCACAGGGCCATGCTCACTTGGAGGCCACATCTAGATTCTGCAGGAGAGCGTGTGCCCCAGAAATCAGCATTTAAGCCTGCGGTGGGCTCGGGTGCTGCTCCCTGAAGACTCCTGCAGGCAGGTGGCTGCTGTCTGACACAGTGCTGTCACAAGGCAGGGTCTTGGCAGGGACAAACAGCAAGAAATGGCACCCACGCGGGTTGAACCCAGGAGAGGGGGAGGTGGAGAAAGCATTATTAGCCATCAGAAATCAACAGGCCAGGTTCTACACCTGAGAGAAGGTTTACTTCTGTCCCCCGGACCCTGGAAGAGGCCCCCGGTTCCTCTAGCGGCTGCTGGGAAGAGCACAGCGCAGGGGCCAGGCTCCCAAAGCTGGGGGTCCCTGGGGCCCTGACCCCCACTGGGTGGGAGACCTTGCCTCCACTTCTCTGAATTCTTTTGCTTTGTCAGTCACCATTCTTGGGAATTTCTATTAAAATTCAAGGGAAATTTGCCTTTTATTTTCTAATACAGTATAGAAAAGTAATTGCATTTTTTATTTTCAAATTGTCATCTTAAAAGATGCCCCAGGTTTGTTCTGTAGCTTCATGTAGATCCGTGCACATGGCCATGGACCCCTGAGGTCTCGGGTGGACACATGGCCCACACACCAGGCTGGAACCACTCCTAGGACTGCGCCGAGCTCCCCTCCTGTATTCACCTGAGCTCTCACCTCCTCCAAATCCCCGCCCGGGCTCTGCCTGCTGCGCCATGGTGAGCCCTCTCCAAAGGGGGGACATGTGAATCCGCACCTCACAATGGCCGTGGGTCAGAATCAGCTCCCATTTACAGAGCACCCAATATGGTGGCCACTGCGCCCCCCAACACTGGAGGGGGTGTTTGTTACTCAACTTGATGGAGGACACAGAGGTCCCAAAGACAGTCGGTTTACAGAGCGTCCCACAGCTAGCTGAGGATTCTCCCTACTGCCCAGGGCAGCCAGCACCGCCACACCGGCCCAGGGCGGGCCCTCCTGCCAGCCCCTGCTCCCAGGCGCTCATGACACTCCTGGTACACACCCCCCCAACACACACCACATACCCCCCACACTAACACACCACACACTCCACAGCGTTCCTTTCCCGCAGCGCATTTGCCTAGGCACTTTCCAGACACCAGGGAACCCCATGTCAGGACAGGGGTCAGACCCCCACTCAGATCCCTCCTCCTTCCTTTTCCCTCTTCTCGCTTCAGTTTTCTCCTCTCTCTATCCCATACTAGTCTTGGGTGTGGAGTGGGAGCGGGTGGGTATCTGGGGCGCCCAGGCCCCAGCAGCCCCTGCAGAGGAGACCCCGTCCCGTCTGCATAGTCTGCTCCAGGAGCCACGCGTGCAAGACAGTGGGGCAGTGCAAGACAAAACACAAGCTAATTTCTCTCATGGGCTCGTTTGGGGACATGGTGCCCCCGAGCATGTTGGGAGTCAGAGGGAGGGGAATCAGTAACGGAAGTGCAGCACGGAGCTGCACAACCTGCTCTCCTGCGCGGCCCTCAAACCACCACGGCGCGGTCGCGAAAATCAGAAACAGAAATACCCTCCAGGAGGAACAACTGTTGCTGTTTTCCAAGGGCCCCTGCGGATCTTGGAACTCGTGATATTGCCCTCTAGTGGCCACGAGGAAGCACGCAGCAGGCGCCCCCAACTCTTCTACCCAAAGGCAGAGGTGGCCCAGCAGGGCTTGGGGTGCAGAGGAGAGAGCAAATGCTGGATGCTTCTCAAGTCTCGTGTTTATCTGAGAAATGCAAGTGACTTTGCAGTCTACTCCAAACTTCACATGTTTGTTTAAAAACAAAAGTCACATTTCCCCTTAAACCTTTGCAGCATGAGGATGTTCCAGGAGACACGCTCTGCTTCTCTGGGAGCATCCTGCACCGTCTCTGGTACAAGCAAGTGTCCCCGGGTCCTGAGGCTGTGATTTGCCAGCGTAGCCCCGGGCCTGCTGCCTGCCCACTTGGAAGCGTGGGGGACATCGCCGTGGGTATTGCACGCACAAGATGCATTCTCGAGTCCACCGTGTATTCCTACTCTTGTCCTTCCTTCCCTGCTTTTAATTCCCACCAGTTTTCAATGCTGTCGTACTGCTGGGCTTCATAATAATTATGATATTATAATATTTAATATCAATATAATAATTATAATAAATATAATCAATATAATAATTATAGCCAACATTTACTGAGTCCTGACAACCAATTGACCCTCCTTTGAGGTGAGGACTACTATTATCCTTTGTAAAGAGAGGAAAATGAGACACAGAGAAGCCGTGCCCAAGGCCACACAGTACGTAAGAAGCAAGACAGAGACTAGAATGCCAGTAATCTGAGACAAAGCCTGTGTTCCTAACTGTTGGGCCACTGCACTGCTTGTGTGACATGTGTCAATAAAAGCCACCTTCAAACTCTTTGTAACGAAGAATGTTCATGTCAGTGCTATTCACAAGAGCCCCAAACCCATAACAACCCCAATGCCTATCAACTGTAGAATGGATACATTTTGGTTTATTCATGCCACGGAATATTACACAGCAATAAAAATAATGAATTACTGCTACGTGCAGTAACATGGGTGAATCTCACAGGCATAATATTAAGTGGAAGAAACCAGAGACAAAGAAATGTACGTGTATGATTTCTCTTAAAAAAATTTCAAGGGGCCAGCCCTGTGGTCTAGTGGTTAAGTTCAAAGTGCTCCACTTCAGCGGTCCAGTTTTGGTTCCCCAGTGAGGACCTACACCACTCGTTGGTGGCCATGCTGAGGTGGCATCCCACATACAAAATAGAGGAAGATTGGCACAGACATTAGCTCAGGGAGAATCTTCCTCAGCAAAAATAAATAAATTAATTAATTAAATAGTTCAAAGACAGTTAATGCAGTTGAGAAGAGTGTGTCCTTGTTGGGGTTGGGGAAAGAAGGGGAACACGTGAGGGCACAGGGAGCCACGGGGACCTACAAAGTTTGTATGTGCTGATCTGGGTGGCGGTGGGTATAGATGGAAAAATTCATCGAGCTGTGCACTTGGCCTTCTGCGCTGTGCTGGACAGTCATGGGCACGTAAGGACGTTTTGGTCAACAACAGGCCGCATATACGACAGTGGTCTCATAAGACGAGCACCATTGAGCCCAGGTGGGCAGTAGGCTGTACCATCTACGTTCGTGTAAGAATGCTCCAGGAGAATGGCAAAACTGCCTAAGGAGCCAGTTTTCAGAACGCATCCCCTTGGTTAGGTGACGATGACATCCAAGTCTGTGGTCACCAGAATGGCCCCGAAGATGGCCACACCTTAACCTCTGGAACCTGTGAATATGTTACGTGACATGGCAAAAGGGACTTTGCAGATGTGATTAGGTTACAGATCCTAACATGGGGGGTCATCCTGGATCATCTGGGGGGGGGCCCAGTGTGATCCCATGAGCCCCAAAAGCAGAGAACTTTGGCTGGAGTCAGAGAGGTGGCAGAAGGAGGAGTCGGAGGGATTTGAAGCGTGTGCTCATTTTCCATTGCTGCTGTGAGAAATTACACAAACCGGGCAACTTCAGACCACACCACCTTATTATTTCACCATTCCTGTAGGTCGGAAGACCACTGGGCCCTGGGTACTCTGCTTGGGGTCTCACAAGGCCAAAATCAAGGTGTTGGCTGGGCACTTCTTGCTGGAGGCTCTAAGGGGGTCTCCACTCCCCCCAGTGCCCCAAATCGTCCACCTCCCGCTGAGGACTCTTTCCCCAAATCAACCCAAGGCTGCACCCCCTGGAGAAGGCCTGAGAGAAACCCTCGGCTCAGCAGGGCCGGAATTGGGGTGAGGTGAGGAGGGGTCCCTGAGAGTGGGCGCCTCCTGATTGCACCTTGGGGCTCACCCCAGCTCGCCCTGGCCCCCGGCCTGCTGAGCAGGGTGCTGGTGACTCATGGAGAATCACTGTCCCTGCCACACACCGATGCGCGTGGCACTTGATCAAATGAGTAAATACGCCTCCATTCCTTCCTTCCCTCCTCCCCTCAGTCCCTCACTCCTGAGTTCCATCCCCAGGTGCCTAGAAGTGCCCCCTTAGTGCCAGGTGCTGTGCTGGGGGCTGGGGCCCCTGCTTCTGCAGAGTCACCCGCTTGGGCTGGGGTCCCACTTCTGAGGGGGGTCTTGTGTGGGACTGCCACATTTAGCCAATAAAAATACAGAATACCTAGCTCAATTTGAGTTTCAGATAAACAACAAATAATTGTTTTTAGTAGACTTTTGCTCCATGTAATATTTGGGGCATACTTGTAGTAAAAAATATATATGTTTGCTCTTTATTTGAAGTTCAAATCTTCCTGAGCAGTCTGGGTTTTATCTGACAACCATAGCTGGGCATCTCCCTGACCGTCACCATCTGAGACAGTCACTCTTTTCTCCATCACCCTGGTCACCATGGGGCTCTGGTCTCCCCTAGCGCCCCTCCAGGGCACAGCGGAGCGCACAGGACAGCTGTCTGCTCAGCGGCAGTTGGCTCATGCACGGCGCCCCCCTGCATCCCGCCCAGCTTTGCTGCACAGGCCACTCGGGTCTCCCCTGGGCCTGGGTCCCCAGTGTGGCTGCACAGTGGAAACTCCTGGGAACTGAAGGACTGCCTGCTACCCCGATGCCCCCCGCCCCCCACCAGAGGCTCGGATTTAATTGGTCTGGGGCAGCCCTGGCATCAAAAAAGGTCGAAGCTTCCCAGGGGATGCAGCTGGTCTGAGACTCTGTCCCCTGCAGGCTGCCCTGACTCAGGACCCCCGTCTGAGGACAAGCCCTGGAGTGAGAAGCCCGGTACCTACCTGCAGGTGGTGGGTTTCGGAATCCGCTCGGCCTGGGTTCCAGTCCTGCCTCTGTCAGTTTCTAGCTGTGTGGCCTTGAGCAGGCCGCTTCCGCTCTCTGAGCTTCAGTTTCTCCCTCGGTCCCTAATTCGGCTGTTGTGAATGTCAATCAAGACAGCAGTTCTCAAAGTGTGGTCCCTGGTCCAGCAGCAGCGGCAGCACCTGGGAGCCTGTTAGAAATGCAAATTCTGCTTCACTCCAGATCTTCTAAATCAGAAACTCAGGGGGCTCAGCCAGCAATCTATGTTTTTTTTTAAATTCTTTTTTAGGGAGATTAACCCTGAGCTAACATCCACCGCCAATCCTCCTCTTTTGGCTGAGGAAGACCGGCCCTGAGCTAACATCTGTGCCCATCTTCCTCTACTTCATATGTGGCACACCTGCCACAGCATGGCTTGATAAGTGGTGCACAGGTCCACGCCCAGGATCCCAACCGGTGAATCCCGGGCTGCTGAAGTGAAACACGAACTTAACCGCTATGCCACCGGGCCAGCCCCCAGCAATCTATGCTTTAACGAGCCCTCCAGATGTATGCCCAACTGACTCAGATGTATGCCCAACCCCGTATAGGTGACAAGTGTCAAGGGCAAGACGCAGAAAGTTGGATAAATGAAAGCCAGTTCCTAAGCTCCCAGGACGGCTCCTGAATGGTGGGCTCTCCCCTCCCGCCTCCAGGAGCCTGGACTTGACTCTTCCTTCTGCCTGCAGAAGTCCAGGGCGGCTCAGTGGCAGGAACTTGCAGGTGGCCTCAAGGTCCAGGTGTCTTCCCTCCCTGGTGCAGGAATGCTCACCTGAGACCTCTGAGAGATTAGCGCTCCATCGGGCACCTGCCCTCTCCCTCTCTCCAGGCTGTGCCCATGGCAGGAGCCCTGCTGCCCTCTTCCTGCAGCCCCCAGGGCCAGAACATCCTTCTCCCACTGTGCTTTGCAGCCTCCAGGCTCCACTGAATTGCTCCAGAATCTGAATTTGGGAACACTTAGGGGGGAAAGATTTTAATTTACCTCCCAATCCTTTAAACCCTGCAAACTGCCTGCTGCTTGACAAACAAAAATGCAAAGTGATTGCTGATTATGGACCATAACAGAAATAATGTGCGTTTTCTTACTTTGGCTCACTTAAAAAGCTTCCGTCTTAGCGTGGGGCTTTGCGATCCCGGAAACCCGGGCCCACGATTCCAAACAGCAGCCAAGCCAGACGCTCCGTGCCTGGTGGACGGCCAGGATTACTGCCTGCCGGGGAGATGGTCCCCTTCTTCAGGGAATGGCACCTCCAATTTTCTTTGGAGACCCCCCCCTTCAGAGACACACACCTCGGGCTGACACAGGCACTTGGGGGCTTGGTCCTCAAACTTGGGTCACATGAACCACTGCAAAGGGATCTAACCGAAGTCAACATATGGCGATTAAAAAAGCTATTAACTTCATTTGAGGACAAAAAAAGACTTTTCTGTTGAATTAAAAAAACAACGGAGCAAGGCTGCGGGTAATTGGGAGCAGACGTTCGGCCTCTTTGGCGACGGCCTGCCAGGCAAGTCCATGCATCTTCCCTCTCCGCCCCACCAGTGCACGGATGGCTTCCTCGGAAATGAGGCTGGGCCCAGCTGCCACAGGCACAGGGCCGCGGGTTCTGAGCCTCCGTCTGCCTTGGTTTCCTCCCAATCATGGAACATCTGCAGTGCTGAGCCTGCCCTGCGTCCCCGGGGCCTGGCAAGGCGATTAGTCACCCTCTCATCCAGCGATGTCACAGCTGCCTCCTCGCTCTCTCTTCTCTAGCTGGTCCACAGGCCCAGGGGCCTGCAGGGCAGGGCTGGCTCCAAGGCTGTGTCCCCAGCCACAGGGCCCCCGAAGCCAGGACCCTGAGTGACAGCCCGTGGGCACAGCCAGGGCCGTGCACATGGCGAGGCGCTTCAGTGACGGAGGACGGGTTACGGCTCTGCCACTGGCTCTCTGAATTTCCTTGTGGGTTCTCAGCCCTCTCGGGGCATCTGTGGACGGCTTCTCTCCCTTCCCACATGTCCCCATAAGAGGGTCCCAGGCAGCCGTTGGCCCGGAGACCAGGCAGGGGAACCAGCAGGCACGGGAATGGGTTCTTTTCCCTCATTTTCTTTGGGTCACGGGTCCTCACCCCTGAGGGACAAGGCCTGGAGCAGGGCGGCCTCCTGGGCATGCGGCCCATGCATCCCACAGGCTCTGAGCTCCACTCAGGACTCGGCTGTCGCTGTTATGGTAGTCTTAACACTTTTGAACAAGGAGCCCTGCATTTTCATGTTGCCTTGGGCCCTGAAAACTCCATGGCCGCCCTGCCCCACAGGGTGGAGGTGCAGAAGCCTGAGAAAGCCACACCGAGATAACCAAGTCTCATTCAGCACCTCTCTGGCCCTGGGCCTGCCTGAGGCGGAGGCCTGGGTCCCCTGAAATCCACCTGCCCACCCAGCCAAGGACTGGTCATGGCACCATCTCCGGAGCTTTCGAGGGTGCAGCCCCCTTCTCCAGTCACCCCTGGGAGAGCCCTTGTAGGGGTGGCAGGCCAAACGCTCCTGCTCCCTCCTCATTTACCGCCTTTCAGATCCTGAGCTGGTTCTCTCGCGGCCACTCACGGTGACCAGGAGTGTCACTGCCACCTCAGGAATTTAAACATACTTGATAAGTTTTGATCCAGTGAAATGAATTGCAATGTACAGACCCCTTAAGTGGCTCCTTTTTCCAACAAACTGTATTTGTAAATATACACAGCACACACATATAGACGTGTATCTACACCACTTGAAAATTTAAGCACTGACTGGATATTTGCTGATGCTAGAGAATTATCATTACTATTTGAACTGACCTAATAGTAATGTGTGTGACCACCTTTCTTTTTAAGATTTCTCCTTATTTCTTAGTGCCATGTACTGGAATATTTATGGATTAAATGAAACCAAAAGCCAAAAACACAGCACACCACCTCGGACCCCAGCCCCGGCCTCAGGAACCAGGTTTTCTGGTGTGCACTCCAGCCCTGGCACTGCCAGCCTCTGTGTGACCTCAGTGGACTTGGGGACACATGACTTCTCATCTCCCTTCCAGCCTTGGCCAGGCGGGGCTGTCTAGGAGGGGAGGGCTGGAGCCGCGGTCCCAGCACCCCCTTGGCTGCAGAAGGGAGGGTTGGGTGGCCCTGCTGATGGAGCGGGCGCATCTTGGGGGCCCTGGGCTGCGGTCAGGTGGCAGGAGTTCTGGAAGAAGGAAGGAGACAGAGGACGGGACAGTCCAGTCAGGTGTGACCTGCCACATGCCTGCCTCATAGCCAGGTGGCCCTAGAGAGGGGAAAAGGGCTCTGAGTCAGGCTGACCCAGCGCAAATCCCAGCTTAGGGTCCGAGAGCCCTGCCACCTGGAACAGCTACTTCCTCTCCAAGGACGGGGACCTTATCTTTCTCATTCACTGGTGGGCCAGGCACATAGTTGGCATTCAATAAACATTTATAAATCAGTGGTGGTGTCTCCAAACCTCGCCTTCCCCATCTGCAAAATACCGCAGGGCCCGTGGCAACCTGTCACTGTGCAGGAAACAGGAGGTGATGCCTGTGAGGAGGTCAATCCCAGGCCTGGCCACCAGGGGGCAGCAGTAAATAAGAGGCTGTAATCATGGCCAGTCTTCTCTGATTTGGGGGCAAAGGGAGGCGTTTCGCTGGGCTCCACAGGAAGGATGCTCAGAGTGAGGCTCTTTTTGGATCAGTTTGCACAAGAAAACATAGCACGTGAAGATGGTTTCTTAGGCTCCCATTATCACTGTCATTAACAACACCATTTCCGACTGTTATCAATCAGAACAATGTGACAATGTAACTGTATATTTAACTATACCTATATATAGCTCTGTGTATCCATATCCTTCTCCATATCCGTTTCTGAATCCATATGCATATAAAATAAGTATCATTGACTGAGCAGTTACCATGGACCCAGCATTCTGCACACATCATTGGATTTTATCTTTACAACGACCCGCAAAGCAGCCAGTTTTATTGTGCCCATGTCTCAGACAGGAAGCCGGGGTGACTCGTCAGAGGAAACACAGGCTGTAAGAAGGAGATCTGGGGTGTGAACCAGGGAGTCTGCCTCCAGAGTCCCCGCAGGTCCTCCTGGTTCCCACCAAAGCCAACAAGGGCTAGGATGTGAGGCAGGATGTGGGGCCAGGCAGGCAGCCCGGTGCACTGCCCTGACCTGAGCATTCGCTGATGTAGTGGATGGAAGACCAAGGTTCTGCAGTAAGGCCATGGACAAGAGGTGCCCAGGAGAAAAAGGAAGAAAATGAGCTCCTCATCCCTCTAGGCAGGAGGCAGAAACTGTGAGGTAGACCAGGGCTTCTTTGCACATGACCCCAGGGCTCTCAGGGGAACCCTAGGAGCTGAGGAGGAAGATAGGAGTTCACCCAGGAAGGCAGGCAGCCTGGGGGTAAATCAGGCTTTGGAGCCAGGTAGCATGACCATATGGGTTAGTTCTGCTGTGTAACAAAACACCCCAGAATGTAATGGCTAAAACCCACAATCATTTATTTACCTCCTGATTCGGCAGGTTGGCAGTTTGGCTGGGCTCATCTAGGTGGCTCTGGTCTCAGCTGGCTTCCTCCAGAGTCTTTGGTTTGCTGTCGGGTTGGCTGGGGGCTGGCTGATCCAGGCTGTCTGTGTTGGCCCAGCCTGTCTCTGTGTCTCCAGCAGGCTCACTCGCCTGGGCTTCATGCAGCAGAGGCGGGAGAGGATGCCAGACCACGGTGCCTCTTGAGACCGAGGCTCAGAGCTGGACACTGTCCCTGCTGCCTCACTCCGTCTGTTAAAGCAAGTCCCAGGCCAGTCCCACTTGATGGGAGAAACAGCAAAGCCATGTAGCAAAGGGCATGCACCCAGGGGGCAGAGGACCGGGCAGTTTGCAGTCCCCAGTGTGGGCATGAACTTGACTCCTCCACTAACCCTGAGCAGGCTTCCCCTTTCTCATCTGTTACACAGGACCGTCATGAGGACAGGATGACATGATTCCTGGAGAGCCACGCCCTCTCTCCTGCCCACTTCTTGGCTCCTCACCCCTCCTCTCATCTGTCCACCTACATTCCAATAAGCCCAGGCCCCATGTGAGGAGCTGGAGTCGAGACAAGCTGCGAGAGGGCACATTGCCCTGCAGTGAATAAGAACATGCCTGGCTTTGGGGATCAGCGTCTCTGTTGTTACCCCTCCAATGGCATCATCACACATTCTGAATAAAACCCCAACTCCTCACGTGGTCCACTAAGCTGGTCCCTGCCATCCCCTCCTGATCCTTGATCACACCCGGTTTGTTCCCACCTCAGAGCCTTTGCACCAGCTTTGCCCTCTGCAGGAGAGGCACTCACCCAGATCCTTGCAAGACCTCTCACTCTCGTTATGTGGGTTTCACACTTTCTTTGACATCTTTGACACTTTCGCCCCCATCTAACCCTCCTTCCTCCTGGTGATTTTTAATGACATATCCACTTGTTTTATGATTATTTTTCAAAGCATGAACACTGTGGGCGTTTTCTTCTTCTTCGTTTGTTTTGGCATCATCTGTCTTTCCCTGGATGAAAGTGCCCCACAAGCAGGGACACCTCTGACTTCGTCACAATTGTAAGCCCAAGCTTCTAGTATGGAACGTGCAGATAGTGGGTATTCAAGGAATATTCTAGATGTCGTGCAGCTGGAATATTCATCTGTGGGTGGGGATGTGGGAGTCCCCCACCCCGGTCATTGGATGCTTCGGGAAGGCAGGGAGGCAGCCAGGGAGAAGGGCTGAGGCAGTGCCTGGCTCCGTGTGCAGGGGTGGACGCTGGTCTACTCTTCCGTGGGGTGAAGTCCAGCCCTGCAGACCTTGTGACTCGTCAGGGGGCCTTGGATGCTCGCTGAGTGCTGGCTGCGCAGATGTGTCCTCCCAGGGCTCCCGTCGGCTGCACGAAGGTTTACACCCCGTTGTTTCTTTTAATGAGCATCCTGCTCAAACTCACCTGTGCTGGGAGATGACGCAGGCTCTGTGACTCAGAAATTGATCTGCGGGCCTACAGTGACAGCACAGGCCATTTTAATCACACACGAGGCCCGGGTAGTTAGCGGGAAGCTGGGACGGCTCCAGTGGGGGTTTCTATGGAGCTTCCATTGATGCATTTTAGCACTAACGCAAAGCTGGGTGCGGATATGTGTGGAGGTGGAAGGCAGCCTGGTGCTCAGCTTTCAAGCTAAGATGCTGCCTAAGCCAGAATGGGGGTCTCAGGATGCTGCTGGCTTTCGAGAGTGGAGGAAGAACGGCCATCGGTCTGGGGCTCTGCACTCAGCCTTCCAGGAGAGGCCAGGGCTGACTCCATGATGTTCTGATAGTCTCCCAACCCAGCCCTCAGAGCCATGAGCCACACCTGCCCCTCCGCCTGTTCCCATCTCAGGGAGGGTGACGTCACCCAGAGTCTCGTATCAGAGACTCTGGCCTCATCCTTGATCCCTCCCCTCTGCACACCCCCATCCTATCAGTGCTGTGCCCACTCCCCCCCACCCATCATCATCTTGACCTGGATGTCTGTAACAGCCTCAGCTCTATGCCGGGGTCTTGCCCCGGCCCCCCAGCCCAGCTTCGTGAGTCCGTCTGAGCCCTCAGCTTCCTCATCTGTGAAATGGGGTTACAAACGGGACCAAGCCCCAAAGTCAATGTGAGTGTTGACTGAGGCAAGGGAAGTGCCCAGCGTATGCAGGCACTGGAGGAACGTTCACGAGCATTCTGTCTCATACTTTCTCTTTCTGGACGGGTGTAAACTTGTCCACAGAGAGGCAAGGTCACCTCACAGCTAAGTCCAAGACAAAGGGTCAGCCAAGCCCTGGTTTGAAAACCATCTCTGCCATTTCTAGCTGGGTAGACTTCCCTGTGCCTCAGTTTCTGTGTCTATAAAATGGGCACGAGACAACCTCCTCCTTGTAGCAATGATTAGGAAAGATAATACATGCAAACCATCCTGCATAGTAGCTAAAAACTTACGAGCCACTTAATAAACAGAGCAATCATCACCGCAAAGCACAGAGGTTAAAAGCTGGGACTCAGGCCGGCTGCCTGAGTTCAAACCCCAGGTGCTGTGTGACCATGGCAAACTGCCCACTCTCTCTAAACATTTGTTTTCCAAACTGTGAGAGGGAGACAATATTAACATCTACCTCAGGTTGTCGTGAACATTCAGTGAGTTTCCAGACGGTGCTGGACGTGAGGAGTGGTGGAAGTGTCGGCGTCTGCTGAGATCATTGTCTTTGCCATTCTGCATGTTTTCTACATCCTGTGTGGTGGAGTAGAGACTGGATCACCATCATTCTCGTTCATAAAATTCAGATAGCAGCTTTCACTAGGAATCCACCCCAGGATAATTACCGAAAGTGCCACTTAAGAGTCATCAGTGAAGAGCTAAGGCAAGCAGCTGTCCCGGGGTGCCTGAGAGAGCCGGGCAGGAGCCGAGCTGTCACCGGGCTGCCAGGTGTCCTGCCGTGTGGGGCCCAGAGGCGAGGCCTGGGGAGCAAGCCTGGGAGAAGCCCCCAGCTCTCCTCCTCGCTGACGCACACCTCCATGCGCCATGGAGACTGAGCAAGGGGGCCCGGTAGGGGCGCCGGTGACCCAGTGAGGGGACTCGGCCTGCTCATGTCACGCCACTTGGCCGCCCCTTTAGTGACGGACCACTGAAAACGCTCTGCGGGCTCCAGTGGGCTGGGGGCAGCTCCGAGAGGGGAGACCTCACCCTTCTCCTTCCTCTAGACGTGGCCCAGGGAGTCTGACAAATGAACAGACCCCAGGAGAGCCTGGCTTTCTGGAATTTTCCAAACCAAACAGCACACAGGTTTCCACGGTGGGGGGGTCGGGGGGGAGATGGTGGCGGGGACGCGTCAGGGCAAGCCGGGATCTGGTCAGCCCCTAGGTCTGCAAACGGCAGAACGAAGAAAGCCTGGATTGTGGGACATGTGTGCTGCCCAGAGGGAACCGGGCATGGGGCTGAGGGCTCACGAGCCAGGAATTGTGGGCTCTTTCAGATGCGGACACTTGTCCCCACCGTCCCCAGAGTTCAGAAGGAATGAGAGCTGGTGCCAGAGGTGGAAGGAACGGATGTGATGACCCACAAGTACGAGAGGGGGAAGCTGAGGCCGCCTTTACTTCCCTGGGCGAATCCTGCCCTTGGCGGCCACACAATGACTTAACACACCCTCTTAGTCTTCAGGGGCAGGTTTCTCTGGAACCTGAGAAAGTTCTAGAGGAAATACTGCTCTCTGACAACAGGGGGTGCTGTTGCCTCACAAATGAGCTGCTGAAGGCGCCTGAGGCAGGAGAAAACTTCTCTGCTGTGCAAAGGCTCTGAGAAGTTTCCACCTCCAGGCGGCTCTGGAACAGGGCCTGGAGCTGACGGAGCCTCAGTCTCCCTCCTGCTGGTACTCCCGGGGAAGGGCCCCTTCACGCTCCTGCAGGCTGGGGGCAGGAGAAGAGAACTTCAGAGCTGGGCGGCACTGACCACTGTAGTGGCTGCACATGTCACGACGTGCTGTCTCTCCCCACGAGGTACCGAAGCCCAGGCCTCGTGGGCAGCAATAGATCGCAAAGAGCTGCAAGCGTCACGATGTTGCAAAGCTGGAGCCTGTGCTAAACGCTGTATGGGCACTTCCTCTAAGCCCCATGATCACCCTAATGGGGTCGACGTGATTGTCCCCACATTGCAGAATCTCTGAGTGGTTCGTTGCTTGTCCAAGGTCATAGGCCTCCAGTCGGTGAGAGAGCTGGCATTTGGACCTGGGTCTGTGAGGTTCCAGAACCAATGCTCTTCACTAGTCCATTGTATTATTTGGGGGCTGAGTGGCAGCTGGGCCTTAAGCTTCGGAGTGGCATTTCTCATCCCCAGCTGCATGTCTCGTTCTGTTAAGGCGGGTATGTGTCTCACTCCTCCGGCTGGGGACGTGGCATGAACTGGACCTGAAAATCCAGGTCCTGGTTGGTTCTGCCTCTCCTGGTGGAGGGGCTGCACGAGTCTCCGAGGGTCCCAGCTGCCCTGGAGGGGTCTGCATGCCAAGAACCTTTGGAGGAGTTTCCATTAAACAGTCAGCTCTGGCCAGATGTTCTCAGTTTTCAAGCCACATTTTTTATGACCTAAGAGGGACCCTTTCCCCATTTTTCGGGAAGGGAAGAACATAGAAAATTCAGCGCAGGCCGCCTGGTTTCCATCTCAGTACTCGAAAGCAGGCCAAGGTCCGGGCCCCCGGCTTCAGCTGAGCCAGCAGTAAGCCGTGTTCAAGCCCATGAGTCAGGCAGGGGAAGATAGGAGAGGAAAAATGTGTTTTCTTTTCACATTTATGCATTAAAAAGAGAGAGAGCACTCGAGATGGAAAAAGGACAGGGCAGCCATTAGCCTGACTCCCCCCACGCCTGGGCTTATGGAAAAGCACACGTCAATTCAATGTTCACAAAAACTGAATTTTTGCCAACGAGGACTGCTCTGCCAGCTAATCTAGTCCATTTCTTGGGGCCCCTCTGAGTTTTTGTAAATAAAATCAATGAGGACGACTTGCAAAAATGAACGTTGTTAGGCAAAACTTGATAATTTGGCGCCAACTGGAATTAATCGGGCGTGCCGAAATCCTGGGAGGCTTACGAGGGCTCTCAGGAGGGGTTTTTCTCTAAATGACTTGACATCTGTCCAGTGGGGCCCACTCAGCTCCAAACAGGGCTGGTCGTCAGGGAGCCTTGGCCCACATCCTGGATCTCGAGAGGTGGACAAGATGGCAGCTGAGCAGCTCTCAGCACGGAGGCCCCGGGGGTCCCCAGAGAGCCTCTGTAGGGTCTGCGAATCACATTTGAAATGTATACGGGAAACACATCTGTTGTGTATCCTTTCTCTCACTTCCTCAGCTTTTCTCAATGCTTCTTATTACAGCTGCAGAGCCAGCCCGCCCGGGGGACACTGTGCACAGCTGCCTCCATCTCTGTTCTCTGCTGGTGACTTCGCAGGTCCTTCCCTCTCTGTCCCCACATCCAACCAGGCCTGCCTGGGAGTTCTCCCACAGAGCTGCTGACTGTGAGGGTGGCGGTTCCTTCGGGGCCTGCTTGGATTCCCAGTCAGTAAAGGCCGCCTCCCTTCTTTTTTGGGGGGCTGTGTAATATGACTGCATAAATGCAGCATGGTCCAGGGGTTCTCAAGTGAGGGACGGTTCTGCCTTCCAGGGGACATTTGGTAACGTCTGGAAACATTTTTGGTTGTCACAACCGGGGAGGGAGGGACAGACTACTGGCATCGAGTCGTTAGAGGCCAGGGATGCTGCTAAACATCCCACAGAGCCAGGGGCAGCCCCAAGGGCAAAGAAGTTTTCAGTCCCAAATGTCAATGGTGCCACGGTTGAGAAACCCTGCGGGAACCCACTCAGCCCGCGCCCTACCGACAGGCGTGCATGTTGTCCCAAATACTTTGCTGCTATAAATATCGGCGCAAAAATTGCTTTCCTACCTAAGTTACTCCTCCTGAGTGAGTAGAACCGACAGTATCTAGTGTAGGCCACTCGGGCAGGAAGAAAGAAGATGGAATGCACATCTATATTCGTAAGATTCCTCTGGAAGGTGACACAAGCCAGGAGTACCTTTAGGGCAGGGAACTGAGGGAAGCAGCCCCCTCCAGCGCGGGCTGTCCCCACCCACTGGACCCATTTTTGTCCTTGCTGATCAGGGAAGATGAGAAGGGTGGAAAGCGGAGCCAGAGGCCTCAGGAGGACTAGGCTGCCTGCATCCTGAGGGCAGTTGTGTCTCCTCCCAGGATAACTTGGAGGGCTCACGTTGAGTGCCCAGCACTCGAGCCTGCCCCTCCAGTCCAAGAAAGAGGCTGCAGTCGTCAGCCTGGCCTGGCCCTGCGCAGCCTCCCACAGCCAGCCTCCCCTGCAGGATCACCCTGAGCACGCGTCCTCCTCCTCCCTCCTGGGGCCTCCCCTCTGCCTCCTTCAGGACGGTAACTGTCTCCTCGGGGCCTGGCAGAGGTCCCGTCTGCTCTTCTCACACTTTCTTCACCTGCTCTGACTTCAGACCTCAACTCAAACATCACTGCCTTGGGGCAGCCTGCCTGGACCTCTTGACCAGGGCACATCCCCCCAACAGGCTGTCTGGGCACCAGGCTCCCCAAAGAGGCCGGCTTTGATCACTCCCTCCCGGCTCAGCCCTCCTTAAAGCACCACTCTGCTTTATTCTCTTCCCAGCACTTAATGAAGTCTGAAAACGTCCTCTGTCCTCTTCGGACCCTGAGCTGCCCATGGACAGGACTTCTCTCCTTGTTCATGGCTTATGCCCAGTGCCCGCATGGTACCTGGTCTATAACAGGAGTTCATAGTGGGTGGATGGATGAAAGAATGAATTAGTGAATGGATGAATGAGTGGACAAATAAGGAAGAGAGGAAGGGAGAGCTGGGGACAGGCAGGCAGGCTAGACTCATGTGGGACTTTGCACTCCATCCTCCCCTGGAATCTTGACACCACACGTAAGCAATGTTAATCCATTTTATAAATGAGGAAACTGAAGCCTGAAGGTGCTTTGGCTTCTCTCTGAATAACAAAGCTGGTAAATAGCGGGGGCCTTCTTCCACCTGAGGCCTCTGGCTCCACAGTCAACTGCCTTTTGAAAATTCTTTGACAGCCAGAGGGTGGATCTCAGCATCTCTTTGAGGAGTCCCATGCTGATTGCCTTTGTGCACGTCCGTCCCGCCTCGTGTGAGCTGAAGCCATACATTCACCCCTTCCCTCCCCAGCCGGATGTTTATTCCAACTCCGTCTGAGCATAGCTGTGTCCTCGGGAGAGAAAAGAGAGCCAACTGTCTTTGTGCCAAGAGAAATCATCGTTTCCTATGAAATTTGAAAAACACTCCACTTCTAGGTGTCATTCCATCATCTGGCATTATACACCGTGGTGCGGATGGTCCCATTCCTCCGGTGGCCGCCAGGGTCTGTGCCCGTGATGGGAACGCGTCCGTGTCCCATCAGTGCCGGCTGATGGACAGGGGTACTTTGTAACTGTCAGCAGCTTTGTTATTGTTGTTTTGGAAACTGTTGATTTGTTTTATATTTCAGATATTATTGACATTTTAAATCTTAGGTATTTCAGAGGACAAATGACAAGTATGTGTTTGGGCTTTGCTTGTTCAAAAGGAGGAAGAGAGAGAGAGAAAGAGCGAGCAATAATATCTGATATTAAGCTGAGCAGGTGTTGGAGGTGATGTTTGAGGAGTGTGCGGAGCTGGGTCTGAGAGCGAGCTAATGGTGCCCCTGGTGTGCTGGTGGGAGAAACCTTTACTTAGCGCTTAGTTTTAAGAACCTTAATAATAAAACACTTGTGCTTGACAACTGTGTTATCTACAGCCAACTTTTTAATTTCACTTTGCCAGGTTACTCATTCTTTACACTCAGGGGAATATTTTCTATTTTTCAACCTTCAAGGAAGCTGTTTGAATAGAAAAACAGGAATCTTTGAGCCAGGCCATCAATAGCTTTTTAAATTAAAGTAGAAGAAGAAGCGAGAGGAATGGGGATAGGGATGTTTCCAAGACTACCTGTGGCTGTTTGAGGTTTGTGACCTCCTTGGCGTGGCTGAAGATGCTCACTGTCTTTTTCCACATCAGTTCCTTGTTTTCAATAATGCATATCAATGAGGAATTTATGCATCCCGCCATGTGCTCCTCTGTCAATTAATTTATTCAGCGTGAATTGAATTGCACAGTGTTCATTATGGGCAGCCATGCTCTCCAGGGTGATGAAATGGTTTTCGTAGGACCACCAAGGCTGGTCCTGCAAGGGGTGCTACTTCCGCTTGTATCTCATCCCAGGGAAGTCACACCAGGGCTTCTTTGCACTTCTCTTCATTTCTGGAAAGTCAAACCCGGAAGAGGGAAGGAAGGGGCTACAGACCCTTTCTCGTTCCTCAGTCTCCTCCTACACAAAGAAGCCTCAACCTGCTGTCTCTACTTTATGCCTTTCCCTTGGGTTTCCCAGCACAGCACAGCTTGGAAGTGCTGAGGATGGGGAGCAGCCTCTTCCCGGGATGGCCCTTCTGCACCATCTCATCCAAGGACGAGGGACGCGTGTTGCTATGTGCTAAAGTCAAGACATTGGGGTGTTTCATCTGGGTCAAGGGCAGCCAGTCCAATGGTTTCTTGCCGAAACCTCTAACACCTGCTCAGGGCCTCGTGCCTTGGTCTCTCCCTTTTCTGGTCCAACCTTCACACCACCTGGAGTGAGCACCCAACAGTGAGATTAGCTCACATCCTGCCCCCGTTTAGAGACTCCCTTGACTGCTCGCTGCCTCAGCTGAGATCCAAAGAGCTTGGTCTGGCATTCCAGGCTCCTCAGGCTCTGCCCACCCCTCCTCCTCTCCTCTCCCTGCTCGTAGGAGGCAGCCATGTTCTGTGCTCGTCGCCCTGCCCCGACTGGGCTGACCCCTTCTCTATCTGATCAAAACTCCTCCTCCAGCTCTGTCTGTCCCCACGACCCTCTTCCCCTGCGCCCAAGAAGCGCATCAGCCCCTCCTCTGGGCTCCCAGCCTTTTTATTCCTCTCGACGTCTGTAGCATGCCGCTTAACCGGCACTCTCTCCTGGGAAGATCAAGGGCGTCTCTGTCACAGGTGTCCCTACTATGTTTAGCAAGAACTTCATGCACAGTAGGGGTTCAGCAAATGTTGACTTCTAAATGAATGAATGAGAGTTTTCTGCTTGTTTTTTTATTGTGTGAACCTGCACAGACAGACACGTACAGTAGCCATCCACTTATTGGAGAGTAAAATCTCATTTGTTCCAGTTTTTGTGGGAATTACATGTTGTTTTTAAAATTACATCACTGACACAATTTTTAATGGCCTTGCTGTCCTTTGGGATTTATTTCAGGGTCCTCTCAGGAAGCTCTGTCAAGGTCCCACGACTTGATGGACATAAGTTGGGTCCCTCTCAGACAGAAAAAGGCAATCTGTTTTTCACTTTCCTTTTCAACAAAAGCCTTAATTATTAATAGTAATAATGAGAAGCACTATGCTAAGTACTTCATATTAATTTACTTAATATTCACTACAATCCTATGAGAGTGATATTACTATTATCTCCATGTTATGAATAAGGAATTTGAGGCACAGAGAGGTTAAGTAGCTTGTTAAAAGTCACACAGCTGGTACAGGAAGAGCTGGGACTCTTTGTTTGCAATCTGCTTTATACTTTACCCTTTGCTTTCACATCTCCCATATCCACCGAATTCTGAAACAACCTGGAAAGCAGATAGAACAGGAGCAATCATCCCCATTTTATAGCTAAAGAAATGGAGGTTCAGAGAGGTGTGGTGACTTTGGCCAAGATTGCACAGCTGGTTGGTGTCAGAGTTGAACTCCAATCCAGGTGGGTCTGCTTCTTCACTAGTATCTGGACACATTGCCAAGCTCGCTTGGCATCTGGAGTCTCATTGTAGGGCATAGTCCTCCAGTGGTGCACAGTCCTCCAGTGGTGCACACAGGCTTGTGAGTGTGATCCAAGCCAGTCTTTCAAATGTGACATCCTTCACCCAAAGGCAGCCCTCTGTCTGTGTGATGGTTCAGCATTTCCTCTGGGAAATGTTGCTGGCCTTAGATTATTCTAAGCCGTTTTTTACAAGCCTCTAGTACACCATTCAACACACATCAAACTCCCATTCAATAAAATGTTGTTGCCCAACTGGCTGGAAGGCATTAAAGGAAAAAGTACAATAAATCACAAACAGAAGATCCTCCAGGGCTAAGGAGGGCCTGACTCTTGGACACAGCAGTCCAGGATGCAGCGCGTTCATGCGGGCATTCATGCCCTGGGTTTTTCTTCCCAACCCCCTTCAAGGCAGATTCTTAATTGGACTTTTAAAATACGATGCTTATACACTGTTTGACTCCTGTTTATATCTCTGAAGATAGACTTTAATTGCGTCTATTACTTTTATTATGAGTATTACTGTTTTCATTACTCTGTGTTCTAAAAATAACGGCGCAGCATTGTGATCTGTGCGTTCAAGCTGCCTTCATTTCCTTCAGTGTCAGGGTTCAGGGTTCAGAGGACGGGTCCTTGGGGAACGTTTCAGCACGAGCAGAGGGACTGTTTTACGAAGAACAGGTAAAATGAGTGATCGCAGTCGGAAGCCAATTTGGGGTTTTTCAAGTTTATGCTAATAGCACACATTCTCAAGTCTATAGTGTATTCAGTTAAAGGGCCCAAGGAGAAGACATGAAGACTGCACGGGGCATTTTTTGAATTTGTCCTCATTCACCTTGTTTTCTCTGCAAGCGCAGACTCTGATGGTCTTTCAAGCAGAAAGTAAGCTGGAGATGGGGTGAGTGGGGCCGAGTCTCTTCTCCAGCCTCAGAAGACCTTTGCTCTCACATTATGGACACGGATCTCAATGGGCTCCCACCTTCCCAGGACCACTATGTGCTCGTCATTGCTAGTTCACACTAAACCCTAACCCGTGAGCCCAGAAGCCCCACATTCCATTTTCCTCCACTTTATATCTCATCTTTCTGGGAGTTAAGAGAGAAAGGACTTTTGGTAAAGCCCTTTGTCACTTCTTTTCTTCTGTGATCCTTGTTGATGGCGCTCGCCTCCTTCAACTCAGAATTCTGTCATTTTTCAACATTTGGCAGAGACAGAAAAAGCAAATAAATCAATATTGCCATGGAGACTATCATTTCTGTGCCAGACTGAATTATGAATTATTAAGAATGGTTCAGTTGAATGAGAAGAATTAGGAGGGCTCCTCTGTTTAATGCAGGTTTCAGTGATGCGTGTCAAGTAGCAACTAGGTTCATTACTAAAAGTTAGATTCATTAGGTTATATAATTTGCAAGTTTCTATTCTTAATTTCTTCTAGCCAATTCCAATTATTTTCTTGAAATAGCATAATTAGCGGCAGGGAAAAAAACACATTAACATGACATGAAAATAACACATTTTTCTTTCCATTGGTTACAAAGATCTTTTGAACGTATTTTTGGCTTGTATATAACAGCACTTTCATGAACACAGCCATGTGCCACACAAGTGTGTCTTCTCATTCATAGACACGACCCACCACTCACCTTAGTAAGTTTTATCAGCAACAGGTATTCTGGGTAAGCCATTTCATCTTAGCTTTTGGAAAGATCTGAATTTGCATTTGCCATTTGGTACCTAATTAAAATTTCCTCGGAATACCTTGGTGCCTTTTTTTTAACCCTCTTTTCCTTTCATGAGAAAGTAATTGAAGCTTCAAGTGAGCCTCCTGGCCTGACCTTTGAAAACATCCACATTTTGCACGTAGTGCTGGAAATTTTAAGGAGGGGGTAGCAGCTGGGTGAAAGAAGGCAGAAGCTTTTGGAAATGATTTTAAATTAGAGTTCCTAATAGGCAATTTTATAACCTGTTTGTCTTCTAAATGCTTCTGTGGCTTTCTGTATTTCTTATTATCCTGCGTGAGTAAGCATTTAGCTCAGGTAAGACACTGCTTACTATGAAGCAGAGAGAAAAACTGACAATTAGCCAGTTGATTTCAGCTCTGTAAACAACTAAACTGGAATGTTCCAGCCAAGAAATGAAGGAAGGAGGAAAAAAGTGAAGGAAGGAAGAAGTAGGGAGGGCTAGAGGGAAAAGAAGAGGGAGGGAGGGAGGGAGAGAGGAAGAGAGAGAGGGAAGGAAGGAAAGAAGAACAGAAGGAAGGATTGATGGAAAGGAGGGGAAAGGGGAGGAGAGAGGGAGGAAGGCAGGAAGGGGAAGAGCAAGAAAAACCCACCCTGCGGATCTAGCAATCAATTTGTCTAGAGTCAGAGGAACAGATGCCCTCTTATCTCTATCAGACTTCTCTTCATTTGGATCAGACCTATCAAAATGGCGTCCTTCGTCTCTGTAGCTTTGCCCATTCCAGACATTATGGGCTCTGGATCACGGTGACTTGATGCCTGGGTTATCTATTTATCCGGTAACATTTTCATGCCGGTGGCATCACACTTCTAAACAGTTTGGCTCTGCATCCGAGCCATCTCCCTTGGGATGGAGGAGCCCCAGCGAGCACATCCCTGGGATTCCAAGCCTGGATGCCACCACAGCTTCACCCAGCAGCATGGAGTCATTTACCCGCAGGAGGGCATGGGAAAACCATTAGGTCCGCTCCACAGAAGTCAGGAATGAGTAGTAAGAAGCGCCAAGGTGGTCTTTCTCCCAAACTCAAAGAGAAGCGTGTGTGCCCACTTCCTGTGACCTGTCTCATTCTTGTATTCTGCCTTTATTAATTTCAGAATCCTCTAAAAACTTTCTAACTCCAAGAGAAGACAAGGATCTGGTTGGAAAAAAGTGAATTAAAAAGCCTGCCTTCCCCAGGTTTGTCTTCTTGCTTTTAGAAATTCTAATGACATCTCCTCTGTTTCAAACCAGGCTCTGGGTCAACCTTCCATGGCACTGGAACCTGCTGGAACTTCTGCTTAGTTAGTTACATTGACAGCTGCATAGACCCTTACCCCATGCCTGGCTAAGTCAAAAAGATTGTGATCCACCATGTTCTCTGAATTAGAGCAGCCTTGAAAATATTTCATTTACAATAAGAGATGGATGCTCATTATGCCATGTTTCAGCAAGATACCTGAGCTAAAGAGACATGTGGTTGAATTCAATTGTTTGGTCCATTAGATGGGCGTCTGGAAGTGTTTTTAATGACTGTTTCCTTCTTGCAGAAGAGTTATATAGGTCAGTAGGACAGAAGCGTGGGATGTGGGGGACTTCCGTAGTTTGAGCAGAAGCTCTTCTTTTTTTCCCCCAGCTTTATTTATCAATTGTAATAAATAAACATGGTTATATATTTCAGGTGTACAACTGGATGCTTTGGTATACATGTACATTGTGAAATGACTTCACCAATCAAGCTAACTGACCTATCCATCACCTTATATATTTATTTTTTCCATTTTTTTGTGGTGAGCACACAACACTCTTTTCGCAAGTCTCCAGTGTCCAATCCACCATTATTAACCAGAATCTCCCTGTGGAAACTCTCGGAGCAGGGAAACGCCTTTCACGGCCAGCACCCACTGCCCGGAGCTGTCTCCCCTCTTCACTCGGCCGTTTCCCACCCATGCAGACTCAGGACGCTCAGGGAAACAGATTTGCCACAAATCCCAGGTGATGAAGGTTCTCAGGCAAGTGTGGTTTCTGTCTTCCTTGATTTCTGTGCTCGTTTTCTTCATTTGCCAAAGAGGGTGGTGAATCGTGGACGTTTCATCCTAATTAAACCCATGCAAACATATGTGAGCTGAGAAGCAAGATAGAAACAAATCCAAAGATGAAAGAAATTTAACTTAAGAAAGAGGAAAGTCAGGGTTATTTTATCTTCTAAGTCTTACAGTCTCCAGCATTTGGGAGAGAAACTGCTTAGCTGGGAATTCTCTTTAACCTCTATCTCTAGAAAGTTCTTTACATACATTTACATCTTATCAGCAGGAGGATCAAAGTCCAAGAATTCTGTGCTCTGAGGTCATCAACTGACCTACACTTTACATTCTTAGCCTTTTTGCCTTCCAGAAAAGTACACCAAAGCTCTCTTGGCGTCTGTGTAGCTCTCAGCTGCCCACCTCCAGGGAGAGGGCTGCATTTCCACAAAGAAAGCTGGGTCGGCCCCCCTAAATCACCACCTACTCTCCCAAGTAGGAGACACACAAGCCCAATGCCTAGGTGAGGTCTTGCCATCCCCAGCTTTGCAGAGGGCTCTGCTCCCACGTTAAGACTGGAAGCTGAAATGTCAATACCCTCTGATAAGAAAGTTCCAGAAGATACATGTGAAATAGACTGCTCTCCAGGAAGGGGGACCTTCTTTTCAGGCTTTTGCTTTTGATCTCCACGAGAACCGTAGGCCAGTAATATTATTGTCATGAGCAATAATAACAGCTAACATTTATCAAGCATTCACGCTGCACACTTAATAATTCTCACAGTAATGCTGTAAGATTGATGTTATTATGCCCATTTTACAAATGAGGATATTGAGGCTTAGAGCTTAAGCACTGGTAAGCTTTTGAGACTGTTACCCAAAGTCCACAGCCTTTGGGATTTTGAATTCAGGTCCCTCTGAACTCTGGACTCGTGGTCGACCTCCTGTGCTGTTCCAGCACCGCTGCCGACATATCTGTGCTACAGGCTTAAGAAACCAGGGTCAGCCCAGCTCTCCTTCCAGCCTTTGACAAAGAAGAGGCACGTGCTGTCACATTCTAATTCTCTTAATCATCGTCGTGTTTAATTTGGCTGCTGCAAGGGCACTGGGGACATCTGAGGCCTCGAAGATGGAAAAGCTGAAGCCAGAGGCTCCTCTCAGATGTTAAGACACAGGCACAGATCTACTTGGACCGTGAAAGACAAGAGTAACTCTTTGAAAAAATCGCCTTTCTTTCTAGACTGGCGAGAAAAGACTTCTTTCCAGCCTCCCAGACTGCCTTGCCGGTTGGAAGGGAATAGTTCGACTAATCAGAAAAGTATTGCACGTAAATGGGCAAGAGGTTTGCGTCGATGGGCAAAATGCACAGTTTTCACGAGCCCTTGTCTGTTAGGGACTCTTAGATACCAAGGCTTTGCAAAGCACGCTGGTGATCCGGGCAATTGAGTGTCTCTTTCCTGCTTCCAGATGGCCAAACATTCTGCCACAGCCTCGCACTGAATGAAAATATTTGTAATGAACGCAGCCCCTTTGGGTGGATTGTTTCAGAATGTGTGAGGATGTACTTTGTTAATGAGGCAGCTTTCCACTCTGTCTGCGCTGCCTGGAACCTTTGAGCTGTCATTTATCACGGCAGGCTAACTAGAGACAGGGCCGGAAGGCGTCATTTCTTCCTGGGGAGGACACAGCAGCAGTATTCCAGGGACCTCAAGAAATACTCCAAGGGGTCAAAACATACCTTTACTTGAAACAACTTCAACAAATGTAAACAGAATGCCCTTTCTTCTCTTTCAGTGATGGGACAATCATGGACACCAAGATGCTAGAGCTGTGTAGGGAAGCTGTGGGTGGCCCATTCAGATCCCCTTTGCCTGGCTGACACACCCACCCATCAGCTGCAAACAGTTCAACTTGAGCCTTCCTTTGGAAGATGGCCACTGGCCCATGGGAGCCCCCTTGCCCGCAGCTGCCTGAGAGGTCACGCCCCTTCCTCACCAGGGGCATCAAATACTGAAATATTGAATGAATGAATCAACATAGTCAATGCCTGTCTGATGTAGGGGTCTGACAGCCTGGGTCTTTCTTTTCTGGGGGTCAGTGTCAGGGCGGTTGGGGGAGCATGGAGAGCAAACTTTGAGGAGTGGCTCGTGCTCCAGAGTTTCCACAGGATCAGGTTGAGGCTCATTCACCTGAACTCACTTCATCATTTTTTTTAATAGATGTAATTGTTTTTCTTTTGAAGATTGGCCCTGAGCTAACATCTGTTGCCAATCTTCCTCTCTTTTTTCTTTTCTTCTCCTCAAGGCCCCAGTACCTAGTCGTAGATTCTAGCTGTAGGTACTTCTAGTTTTTCTATGTGGGACGCTGCCTCAGCATGGCTTGACAAGCAGTGCTAGGTCCACGCCCAGGATCAGAACCAGCGAACCCCGGGCCTCCAAATGGCAACATGTGAACTTAACCGCTACGCCACCGGGCCGGCCCCCTGAACTCACCTGTTCAATTAACTCCTGCCCAAGCCCCCTCCTTGACCCCCCAACACGTGTCTCCCAAGAACAAGCCCTCATTGCAAGAATTCCTGACACAGCTCTGCTTCCGGGGACCACATCCTAGGACAGAGTCAACGGCTCTGTTGTCCAGTCGGTCAGTCACCCCCTTATTCAACATCGAGTTTGCCTCTAAAACTTGGTGCGTGGCAAGAGTTTCCACAAAGGTTTAACGAACTGACTGTGCCTGTCTCGTTCATGCTTGAAACCCCACACTCCCCTCCCACAAATAATGACTGAAAGCGCCAAATTGGGAAAGGGGATTTGGAGGGTGCAACATGGCTGCCCCACTTTCCCATCCACCCATGGGGAGGCGGAGACACAGAAAGTCAGAGGCCCTGCTCAAGGCCATCGAGCAATCGGTGGTGAGCCCAATGAGAAGTCAGATGTGGAGAAGGAAGGGAATCTTCAAAGTGAACTTTCTGGGCTCCCTGGAGGCCTGCCCTCTGAAGCTGGGCACCCCATTTTTAAGCCCAAAGTCCAACGGAAGGAAGAGACTGAGCAGGTGACCTGGAACTTGCTGACCTGGTGGCATCCACTTCAAATTAGGACTCTCCTCTGTCTTCATGTCTAATCACGCCTCAGCAGAAAGCACCGCCCATCATTGGAGAACATTCTCCAGTTCCTTGTCAACCCCTCCCCTTCCCCGCACGGCCTTGTCTGTCAAGCAGTTAATGATCTGTAAATAGACATTTCAATCCTCTGGTTAATGGAAATCATTTGGGCAGCTCCTTTGGGAAGTCCACAATTCTTTTTCACATGCGAATAATCACTACCAAATTTGCCCTGTTTTGTGAGCCGTCTGTCCCTGGGTTGGGATATAAAGGGAAGCGTTAGAGCCGACAGTGGAGATTTCTGCTGCGATGGTGACGTGCCACGTCAGCGCTGGTCCATATGGGAGCCACCGGCCATGTGGGACTGTTGAGCGCCTGCGGGATGGAGTTTTAAATTCAGCTGTGGTTAATCTAAACTGGAGTGGTCATCTCTGGCTCGTGGCTGCTGCAGGGGCAGCGCCATTTCAGGCAGTAGGGCTAACCCATCAGGGCTCATACCCCTTCCTTGAGCTGTATTCCTTCAACACCTTTGTGACTTGGTTTCCCCACCCACAGCTTGAAGAGGACGTGGCCCCTATCTTGTTTGTGAGCATTCGAGAAGATAATCCCTGTGAAGTGCTTAGCATGGGAGCCATGCCTCAGAAACCCTCAGCAGTTGTTGGTTGGCTCACAAATACACTGGCTTCTAGAAACCGGCCTGGTCCGGAGAGGTGTGCACACAGGAGACAAGCAGTTCCCGAGGCACAAGGTGCGGGGTGATTCACGTCATCACAGTCATCGCTAAGAAAACTAATTTCTCAAAAACATGCTTCATATGCTTTCTCTGCAATCCTCCCCACAAGCCAGAAAAGTAGGGCTGGTTTTCCCCATTCAGAGTGAAGGTAATTCAACTTGAGGGGAAGGAGAGAGGCAGAGTCTGGAGGTGGACTGCTGACTATTAGGCTACCCCGTCCCCCCGCTGATGGCCACGGCTCCTCAGGCCATGCAGCCTGAACTCCCACGTGTGAGCCCATGGAGGGCCTCCCTGCTCATCTGTGTCGGGGCAAACTTTGAGAACCGCTCCGTCTCCTCTTGTGGCTGCGAGCCTTCATCAGGACTGAGTTCCACATGGTGGCAACGCACACAGCAGAGCCCACTCTCCTCCTGACACGGGATTACCAAGATTAGATGAAAAGAAAACCTGCAGAGCGCCATTGCAACACTGTAGATTAAGGAACAGTCCTGCACCCCACCCCCGGCTGCCGTCAAACACTCCGCCATTCCTCAGGCCTGGGCCGTGCCGTCCTTCTCTGGGGACCCCCCACCTCCTGGGAAGATGAATCCCCTTCCCAAACTGGCCCTGGCCTGAAGCTGCCCTGGGTCTCTTGGGTTTGGCTTTTTCCAAATTTCACCTAATTGTCCTCATCATATATTTGAGTTTCCACTCTGGATGTTCTGAAGAAAACATGTTTCGGCATATGGTCTCCGGGATGACATTCTTGTGGTTTACGAAATCTGGATTCGATATATTGGATAAACTGTGGCTCCAGAGGTTCTTTTTTTTTTTTCTTTGGTTACAGCTTTAAACTTCCATTGTAAAGGGGCTGAGTCTATAGGCTTTCGTCCTGAACTTACTTTTCTCGCATTTATTTGCCTGCAAATAAATTTTGCCTGCAAAACTTTAAAAGCACAGTTTGATATAGAAAAGACTTGGTACCAATTTGTGTATGTGTCTTCAAAACGTTTTTTCTATTATGTAACTTTAAGTCAAATGCTTAAAAGAGACGGGTGAGGGTTTTCTTTCTTTTTTTCATCCCCACAGTCCTCCCCTGAAGTCGAGGCACCCCAAGCCTGGCCAGTTCACAGGGAGAGCGGCAGGGAAAAGCTCATTGGTGGTGTTTTTTCAGTTTCCTTGAGAAGTTTCCAGAGGTGGTTCTGATGGAGCTGGTGCCAAATAAAGGAGATTGAAGAGAGAAACACGGAGCTGCTTTCACATGGCACATAAACATTTACCTTCTCAGACGCTGGAACTAATGGCAGGGAACCACGTCTGTATCAAGAAGACAATTAAAAGCCCATTGCCCACTAGAGAGGCAGGGCCTTTCCCGGGGTGCCCTTGGAAATGATGAAGAAGGATGTGTCTCAGCGACGCGACCAGGCTGCGTGTGCGCGTCTGAAGGGGAGAGGAGAGGCGGAGGAAGGGAGGCTTCTAAGAAAATATGGAAATGAGTTGGTGCATATGGCTTTCAAATGCATGGGAGATGAGACGGAAGGAAGAATAATTCAGGAGCATTTCTCTGGTAACCTTTTCTATATAGGAAATAAGAACCTCGCTCTTGCTGCACTCTTGTGCACTCGTGTGCAGCTTGTATTTAGGGAGGTAATTAATTCATTTCTAACATTCCTCCACTCCCAAATCTGATTTGAAGGTTAGGCAAGGGAAAGAGTCCCAGGCGCTTTCACAAAACTATCACTGAAGTTAGAGGAAAGAAAGATTGGCCGTGTTTGCATTCGTGAGGCACAAGTTTTCTTGAAAGACAAGGAAAATCTCTCCTGCAGTTACCCTGTGATGAAGGGGGTTCCCCAGGGTTAAAAAGTGTCACCACCTGCACGTGCAAACACATGCACACACACACAGACATTCATGAACACAGGCAAGTGATTTCCACTTGTGTGTATGCATTTTTTCTGGATAAACTACAAAAAATAATATTTGGAGATGCCTTGCATAAAAAGAAAAGGTATGTTTTTAAAATTCATAGGAAGGTCACCAGGATCCTCTGGGTTCCATGAAATTTGCCATTCACTCCAACACAGCTGTCTGATATTCTGCACCAGACTGAGAAATTTATGAAGGCTCTGATTGAGGCTTTTTCACTGTGAATCTCTGGTGACCAGCACGGGACCTGGGCCATGATGGTATTGAAGGAAGGAACGGAGGGAGGGAGGGAAAAGAGGAAAGAAGAGAAGGAAGCAGGGAAGGGGCACAAATTTCCCTCAGAAGTCCATTTACCTGTTTCCAGTGAGTCACTCTGAAGAGCAACAGTGAGGGAGTGATACTTGGCTGTCCTTCCAGGCAAAGAGCGTTGGCCGCAGAGGCCGAGTGTGTCCTGGGTGCTCACCCCCACACGCCGAGCACTGCTGACTGAGCAGTGGCAGCTCTCTGCACCAGAGACCACTTGTGCCAGAGCTCCCATCCCGGAATCAGCCCCCACCAGCCACGGGCAGAGACTGCAGGGTGGACACCTCAGCGTCTTCCCTCTTTGGGGGGCGATCTGGGATGTTCTACTTGGTCTCTCACAGTAGCTCAGGGAGAAATTCCTCTCGTAGCGAGCGGTACCTTGCTTGTGACACGGTTTATTGGCTCCCTTCCCTTCCCTGTCTCGTTTTCCATCCTCTCCCAGGGTTTCCTGAGATCCCCTTCCAGATCAACTCCCTGCATTCAGTTCCTAGTGTCAAGGTCAGCTTCTGGCAGAACCTGACATGAGACACAACATGAGACACGTGGGTCCAGGTGGCACCCAGCCTGGGCTGCCAGCCTGCCAAGCAGCTGGATGTGGCCATGGGAAGTGTGTCACCCTGGGGACAAAGCCCTTCAGAAGCAGGAGTGTCTTCTCCTCGTGTTGTCTACCCTCTGCCCCCACAGGCTGGAAGGGAAGAGACCAGGAAACAACCAGGCTGACCCTGGACCCTAAGTGTTATAGATGGCAGCACCACTGCCAGCCTGGAAATGGAACCTGCCCTCCACACCACGCCACTGCACTGGCCTGTTCTCTCTCCGAGCGAGGAGCAAATCTGTACAGAGTTCCATCACTGATCCAGGGCTGGGTCTCTGTCACAGGTTGAGTTCTCTAGAAACAGATGCTGAAATGGAATTTGAAGTATGAGGTGTTCATCGGGGACCGGTACTTGTGAAAGAAAGAGGCAGCGCAGAGCAAAGGGAAAGTTGAACTTCAATCCAGATACAGGCCCCCGAAGCCTTGCTAGTCCCCAGGGACTGTGGGAAGAAGTGGGGTCTGGCAGGGCCTTCCCAGTCCCAGAATACTGGCTGCCCTGGGAAGGAATGGTTCTGGTAAAGCAGCTGAGGCCGCCCTCAAGGAACAGATAGCTCACAGCAGTTCTGCTGACCACCTTTCCTGCAGCTGGGAGAAAGTCCTTCCTTGAAGGGGGATCTGGGAGCCTTCTGTCACTAAATGGAGGTGGCACAGCCAATGCTACCTGCTCATGCAGCTTGCTTCCACCTTCTGGTCCTGCTTGTGTTCAATCCTGTGCCATTTTCATTTTATGATGGCTGTTGTTGGGCCAGCTCAACCCTATGGCTTGATGGGAAAAGGACACAGTTCATGTTGGACAGTTATGACCTTGTGATCACATGATGTCCCATGGTTAGGTATTCTATCACTCCCAGGGCACTCCAGAAGTTGTTTTTTACCAGGTAGAGAATTCTCCAGTAAAGATAGACCCCAGGGGCCTAAATTGTGAGTCTCCCCCTGGGCTTGCCTCCACTCCACACAGCGCCTTTCCCCATCACTAACCCCCAGCCCTGGCGCCTGCTGGACCATCCAGTCCACGCAGCAGGGTTGCTTGCATCACCGCTTGAACCTACCACAAAACCAGTGCCTGCTCTGGGCCCCCTCAAAGCTGGCAGGCTCGTGCCATCTGGTATATACACCACAGCAGTGCCAGGAGTGGAATGTGCTGCCTCGGGACCTAAAGAGACCCCTCAGGACCTAAAGAGACCCCTCGGGACCTAAAGAGACCCCTAGGGGGCTGTGCTTCCTCCATGGCCAGTGGTGCAAGAGGCAGTGCTCTGCCTTCCACTTTGGAGAGCGTGTCTCTGCGTGGCTCTGGCCACTGGAGCCCTTTCAGTAACAGGCCCCCGAATCTTCACAGGGTCCCTCTCGACACTCTGAAGCTTGCGTCTTCTCAAGGCCTCCAGCACGCCAGCCACCTCTTGCTCTTTTGGCCTGATCAGTGTAATGTAATGGATCAATGTCATGTCTGCGATGTCCAGGTGATCCTGATTTTACTGTGACAGAGGGTGGGAGAGTTAACTAGCCCCAGAGCAAAGCTGCGCATGTGCACTGCTGTCTGTTCCAGATCAATGCAAACCATTTCTGGACTTCTTTTCTGATCGAGATTGAAAAGAACTCATTTGCCCAGTCAGTGGCTGCATACATTATACCTGGGGCTGAATTAATTTGCTCTGGTAAAGGTAACACAGCTAGCACAGAAACTGATCAGGGATCCCATGTTATGGAGTGGGCTTATATTAGTCTCCAGCTGCCCTGCAGGACCCGTTCTGTCTCTGCAAGGGCTAATAGGTGAATCACACAGAGACATGAGGTCCCTCATCCCTGGGTCTTTTAGCTCCTTGAGAGTAGAGCTGATCGCTACCCCTTCTGGGATGTGATATGTGGGCTAGAGGGGATGAAGTTTGAGTTTCCACTTGACTTTCTCCATCGAGATAGCTCTTACCTCACAGAACAAGGACCCCATGTGGGGTTGCACCGTCTGCCCAGCATGTCAATTCTAAATATGTTTGCAGAATCAGAGAAATGACCCCTGGATGGGTCCGCAGACCCACGATAAGCCAGAGTGTGGCCAGGACTTCATTTATGATCCCGCATTCATATCCCTCCCCTCTCAGAAGGAAACCACAATGAGGCTTCTCTGTTCTGAGCATCAACTCAAATGTTGATAACACAGAATAACTGAAGGGTTTTCTACAGCACCCCTGACAGCTGCCACAGCAGGGGACACTGACAGAGTATGTAGCTTGTTGTGAAGCGAGTGCCTAGGCTGGGAGATGAAATTAGCGCTTCATATTCTCAGTGTTCCATGCTGTGCCAGATTCTCCCAGCCAGCGTCCCTCTCTGGATGTCTGCCACCTGACTCTGGGCAGCGCTGCTCTATGCTGGTGGTCTAAAATGTAACGAATAAGTTTGGAACAAGAGATTTATGTGCTCAGGGCTTGGAAAATTGGAGGCAAAGCTATTTTCCAGCCCTGGAGAGAAAAAGGACCCGGCCAGCCAGTTGGGATCAGGTCAGAGGCATCGGAGGAGGTGACCGTTGATTGGAAGGTGCGAGGAGTAGGATGGGTGGGAATGGAGTGGGTGTCACTGAGAACAGGGGTTACTAAAACATTGTGAAAGATATGAACATCAAAAGGTATAGAATTCTCTTTTCTCAGAGAAAGAATGCGGCTAACCACTTAGGCCTGTTCAGGCTGTGAAATCCCATATTGCTCTCCCTGCGTGAAAGACAAATGAAATTGTTTCTGTGATTATCTCTGAAGAGGAAAGGAAAAATGAGACCGAAGCTTGACAACCAGAAGGCCCTTCAAATTGGGCTCTAGCTGCAGACACATGATACCTGCAAGCACTCTTCCCAGGAGCTCCTAATCTCCAGGCTGGCTGGCTGATTACAGAGCTGGGCCGCTGGAATGCAGCAGACGGCTATGATTGCTACAAAATCAGCTCTCGGAATGACAGCTCACACACTCCACGTGTGTTTGACAAAGCCTATTATTTAGATAAACGAAGCATCCTTGTAGTTCTGGGTCTTACACGAAGCCCTTCGCTGCCTGGGGCCAAGTCCTCAAGATCTTATAATTAGCCAAGAGATAAGCGCAGTGAAAGTGACAGCCCGAGGTGGTGTTTTTTGGCTTTTTTTTTTTTCTTTCCATTTCCCTGTGGAATGCCATCTTCTTCCACCTTCCAGCACCAAACTCACACAGGGAGCTTTTACCACAGCTTCCCCACTCCCTTCTCTTTGAAAGCTGAGACTAATTTCTTTTTCCAGGCAAGCTTCTCAGGAAACTTCACATTTGCTGTTATTAAAAGAAATGGAAATACACAGACATTTCATTTTCATTTAATTGTCTTACAGTCTGGTTAAATGCAATTGCCTGGACCGCCTGTCAAAGGCCCCAGCCGTGGCCCCAGCCAACAGCAGCAGTCCCACCTGCACACGGGCCTGTTCTGCAACGCCTGGAAAGAGAGAAGCTGAGGGCCAGCTGTCTAACGTCTAGTCTGCCGTGCCACCCTCACGCGCCCCTGCCCTTCATCTGTGTGTCATTATATGTCAGAATGTATTACTGCGCTCAACAGTCGAGCTAAGCTGTTCTTTTTCAGGTTAATTACCAGCCTCAAATTACTGACCCCTTGTCTGTTTTATTAAGATGTTGTTGCAGATAATGGATAATTTGAGAGGGGAGAAATTCCAATTTCCTGTTTGGCTGCCTTTGGATGAAGTCCTTTCCAGGATGGTAACTGAATCCGTGTGTATCTTGTACCCATCTGATTTGACGGAATCACCCCAGCTTGAGGCTCACCTCCCATTTTGTGGGTGAAGATAGACCACTACCCTGGAAATGCATTTGCTATTTCTATAAAAACACTAAGGAAACAACTGGAATCAAGCCATTGCTATCAGGATCAAACCTATCACGCCAGCTCCCTGGAAAATGGGGTCGTCCCACCCTTGGCGGGAGGAGCAATTGGTTCCACCCGGTTTTTGAATGGAGACTAATTCCTTCATGGACGCACAGGAGAGTTTCTCTCTGTTTCTCCTTGTGGGGTCCATGCTTCCAATGTGAGGATTATTTTACAACCACCTCAGCCTTCTTCCTGATCTCCAGATCAAAGGAAGACACTCTGGACATAGTAAATATTATTAACATTATAATCCATGCCTCTCCGGGCACTTGGGCTCCATTTTCACACTAATAAAGTTACTGCATGAAAATCCGATTAGGAGAGGGAGCAAATGAGATGTGTTTCATGAGGTGAGTCTGTGATGGTCCATTTCAGCCGGGAATAATTGTGTGTTTTGGTGCATCTTCAAATGGTTTACCAAAATGTATTCATTTACACAAAAGGCAGGAGGCAGGCATGATTGCTTTTATTTCTCCAATTAAGAAACTGGGAAACCTGATGTAGGGCTCGAGGGAGCTCGTGCACTGTAGATTTTTGTTTTCTTTTTGGTGCCCCTGTTTCAGGAAGCAGGTAGAGGTAGCATGAAGGAAACTGAACCAACACTCACACTTCTAAGTGCCATTGAGATTTCTACCTGACGTGATTTCAGAGACTTTTCTCTAGGGCGCTGGACTACTTGTACCTTGGCAAGAAACCTAGCATCCGTGGGGGTTTTCTAGCTCCACGGAGAAATCTCTGGAGCCACGCTTCTCCCCCTTTCTCCCTCACCAGCTCCATCTCTTGGGGTCTCACCCCTCCCAGCTCCTCACCCGTCTCCTCCTGACGTCCTACCTTGTACCTGCCTGAATCTCTTCTCTTCTAGTCCTCCTCCGCCTGGCATGGCCCGGTGGCAGCTAAGCAAGTAGACACAACAAAAAGCTGCCAAATGCAGCTAAACAGGTAAAGCGAGAAAGGTTCGCTTCTTCCGGCCCGGCCAGCCTGTGTCCAGAGCAGGAAGAAGCTGGAGCCGGCTCACCCCTAATCCATATTTCAATACAGATGGCCTAAGGTTATAGTTTAAGCTTCCATTAAAAAAACAAATTGGTTGTTGGGTTGCCTAAAATAGAGCCAAAAGACACTAACTAATGAACCCTCAGTAGGTCTAATCCTCCCTTTGGCAAAGAGGGAACGAAGTGAAGACACCCAGCTTCACTCAGCAGCGAGTCTGTACTCTTGATGCCTGAGATCTGCTCCTCCCCTGCTCCTAGTTTTCTAGCGTGTTATTTTGTTTATTATGATTCACGAGGTATGGCTGAGTGGAAAAATGATGCTGGCGTAAAGCCATAGAGAAACATTTCTCAACCTTGGGCCAGGTAACTCTGCATGGTGCGGGCTGTCCTGTGCATTGTTCACCAGTATCTCTGCCTGCTCCCCACAACCGCATACCAATAGCATTCCTCCAAATAGCATTTGGGTAATGACAACCCAAAATGTCTCCAGACATTGTCAAATGTCCCCGGACTGAGGGGGAGGGCAAAATCATCCCAGTTGAGAACCACTATAACAGAGACAGCCAAAAGGCCAAAAAATTAAACCATCCAATTAATTCGGGCTGTTCGCTTAGAGTGGACGGATGTCCACAAACAGCACAGCACGTTCATTGTGCTTCCGTTTGTTTTTCTGGTCTCAGAACCAATTATCTATTTAATGAAGTCCTTCTGTCTTCATCAGACTCATTGGCGACACCAAAGTAATGAGGAAACCCTGACAACCTGGGGGTGGGACAGGCGGCCTGGGACACTCAGCCAGGCTGGGGGAGCTGAGCCCACACCTCACGCACTAGCCGCTGTTTGATGATTGCATAGCAGAAGGCTCAACAGAAACGCCTTGTATCTGAGCAAATCTCCATAAGTTCTGGTTCTGGTTCAAGGGAAGAACGAGCCCTGGGCAAGGAGGTGGGAGCCCCCTACTCAGCGAACAACACAAACCCAGACAAGCTCCTTCACTGTCCACACTTCCATCTTCCTGTCCCCCAAATGGAGACATCACTACTACTATTTGGTCTCTCCCACGTGGTTACGACCAGGATCTCGGTAGATTATTTCCATGAAAGCACCTTAAGGAATAGAGCACTTTGAGCAAATGAAAGGCTTTTTGTTCTTCTTTGTCTGGGTCCCATCCTTCGCAGGCCCTGGAAGGATCCCAGACTCTGCAGATGGCATTTCCTGTTTAATCTGCGAGAACTCTGCTTCAGACAGTTTAAGTAAGGCAGGTGTCGCATTGCAGAAGAGAGTTTATCCTCTGCCACTATTGACATCTTACAGAGGACTGACTCGGGAAACGTTGCCCAGCACAAATCTTCATAGCTGGATTTTAAAGCGATTTTTATGCATTGAACTTATCAGCATGGTTTAGAGAAAGGAAATATAGAGCTTAAGCTTGGTATTTATTTAAATAATGCAATTCTTTGGAAAATGAGTTCATGCTGAGCCCTTTGAAAGAAAGGCATCAATCGCAGTGAAGTCTGAATTAGTTGTATGTGAGGATGAGGATATTTCTCCTGACCTGTTTATTGGCCTCATTGCTCTAAAATGCAATAGGGCAGAGGTTCTCAAACTTGAGCATGCATCAGAACCCCCTTGAAGGTTTGTCAAAATCCACATGGCTGGGCCTCACCCTGGAGTATCTGATTCAGCAGGTCTGGGGTGCAGCCAGAGAATGTGCATTTCTAACAACCTCCCGGGTGTGCTGATGCTGCTGGTCCCGGTACCACACTGAGAATCGTGGCAATGGAGCTAAGGTGAAGCAAAAAGACTTCCAAGGAGCGCTGACATTGGTGTCCCATCCATATCCCCTTAGCACTCACCTTTATGCCTGAAGACTGTCACAGCGTCTCCTGCCACTATACTCAGGGGCGCTAGGCCTGCAGGGGACACACAGATAGCTGGAGAGTTAGTGCCCCTGGAAGCAGCCCTTCATCAATGCAGGCAGGATGGAGTGGATAAATACCCCCTGGTTCCATACTCCTTAGATGGGATCGTTCTGAGCTGTGGTCTGCAGCAGTCCTGTGACTCGGAGCATGGTCCCAGCACCAGTGCTGGCTGGTTTCCTGAGCTGTCTGTTACCAGTCTGTGCTGGGCCAAGTGCTGAAATTGAGCGTGAGCACTTAGAAACTTTTATGGCAATTTGAGACTTTAATTTTATAACTGTTGAAGCTAATAATAATAATAATAATAATAATAAAGGAGGCTTGTATTTTGTGCGTCTTTGTTCCCATTTTTTTGTATTTTATGAAAACATCAGTCCTCCATGGTTTGGCCAGACAAAGGAATTCTGCACCTCGGAAAGTCTGAAGAGCCCCAGCCCCGAGCCGCCCAGCAGGGCCGAGCCTCTGCGGCCCACGGCAGGGGCCCGTTCATCCGAGGACCTGCTCTTGGCCTCCTTCCCTTCCCTCTCTCTCTTCCCACCCTCCTCTGGGTATTTCCTGTGACCCCCTCCCAAATCCTTGCCTGTCCTCGAATCCTTATCTCAGGGTCTGCTTCTGGGGAAACCCAAACCAAGACGCTTAACTGATGTGATTTCTTGAAATTCTTTAAAATGAAACTCACTCTCTCTCTTTAAATATTATATATACTTACTGGGAGATTTTACATTTTCAGGGATCTAGCTTCTCTTTTAAAATAAGGACATCTCACAACATGGGACGTGCTTTTCCACACGGCAGCAAGGAGCCGTCACCGAGCTCCTTTGGATGGAATGTTCCAATTTTGCCACATCTTCCACCATTCCCTGCTGTTTCCCCAAAGCTATTTTCCTTGCCAGTTATCATTTAGTTGCAGGGTATTTTTCTCAAATAGGATAAATATTTCCCTTTATCATAGTCTCCTTCAAAAATGGGTACAGATAAACCAAGAGCACCACAGGTTTTGAGTAAAAAACTGGAGAAAACACATTTCTACGAAAGAAAGAAGAGCATTCCTGTGCATTTCACATGAGAACAAAGACTTTCACCCCCGGCTCTGGCCTCTGAGGGAATTTGAACTTGTGATCTCGCGGCCTAGAACCTAGATTTCATCTTCCACCTCCCAGGGACAGATAGGTCAAATGGGCGGGAGATATTTTGAGGGGTGCCACTGGGACTGAGCAAGACCAATTTGGGGTGAAATTGGGAAGTCTGTGGGGTGCGGATGAGAGATCCTCCTTGTCTTGGAGGACAGAGCAGACCAGCAACTCCTCTAGTTCCTTCTCCTCTGATGAGGCTCAGACTGGGAGACAGGGCTCCTCATTTGAAGGCCCAACGTGTTGCCTTGGACCCTCAACAAGATCATCGGTGGCCTTCTTAGATCCACTGTCCCCCCATCATGCAGAGATAGGACCAATATCTTCACTGGCTGTGGAGCAAATTGAGTCATTTTACAGTACATTTTTCTGTGAACGTTCCAAAGTTGTTTATTACTATCAGGAAGTAATGTAAAAAACATATACTTCCACATATCCATCGCTCCCTTCCACCATGGCTACCTGAAAAGATTATTAAACAAGCTAGGGATGGCCTCATTGCTGGAAATGCTGTCATTTCTCCCCCAGAACTGTGCTAACAGGATCCTGCTTGGGGTTTTTTCGGCTCCTCCTCTTTGTTCTCTGTATTTTATTTACCATAAAGACACAGTTTTAAGCCAAACAAGGGGAGAAGTCCTTCCCTCAGAATCCCACGACCCTGAGACAATAGCCTTTTTCCTTTTTCTCACCGTGAAGGGTACCTACAATTTTTGGTTCTCAGGTCTTTCCTCACATTATCTCTGAAATGTTTCCATATGTCTGGACAATCTTTGTGATGGCCACAGGAGCTCCTGCAGGCCCTGTCAGAGGCCTTCAGGTTGTTTTCGAGTTTAGGTGCTTGTTCATGTATTCAGCTATTATTTCAATGCTCATGAGCATCTTCATGCAGGCAGCATGTTTTCTTTCTTGGGTAATCTTTCCTTTGGATAAATAACCAGGAGACAGAGGACCCTAGGATCAAAGGACACGAGCTTTTGCAGACAGGGAAATAAGCCTCAGGACTTGGGGGACTTGCTTCACAGTCCGGAATTTTATCTCAGAGTGTTTTCTTCCCAGCTTATCACTAACTTGTTTTGGCTCCAACGACTTATTTCTAAAATCCAACCCTCCCTCACAGAATGTGAAAATGACACGAAAAAGAAGATTTGAAAAATTGTGCCAAGGCTTTGATTTCCCAAAAGGAAGGGAGGCGTTCAGAGAAGGAGGCTCAGGCTCCCCGGGGCCTGGAGTTGGGGTGCATTTCTCAAGTAGCCCCACCAGGGCCCTTTTCACCGCCCGCCCACTGCCACCCCCACATCTGTACCTACAAGGCCACTGCCACCTGGCCTATAGCAAGGTGGGCTCTGACATTGAAATATCATAAATAGAAACCTCGTTCATTTTTGTTCCCCATTCCCAATAACACCAGTGGTCACCCCCAAATCAACATTAAAACAACAGAAGACTCCAGAAACCCAACTCTTTCTGCAGTAAAAGCCTGGAAATTACATTTTATACAATTAAGAAGATAGCATTTTAAACATAATTCTATCAATTCAGCTAAATGCTCTCCAACTATAAGATCCACTCTCTAAAACAAAGGACTATGCCTTTCTCATCAATATAATTACATTTTTAAATGAAATTTTTAGAGGACCCTTTCCATGAGGCATGCCAGTTGTTTCCAAATGCTTGATTAGGTTGTTAATCTCCTTTCCCCCCTTAGCAACGCGCTTCAAGGGGCTACTTCATACCAAGTTCACATTCGTGAAACAATTAAGATAATTAAGATAATACGTCATTTCAAAAATATATGATTCTGGATCCCTGAAAGCGTCTCCTAAAAGACCCAAGGATCTCATTGCAGAAACGGACCATCAAAATAGAACTAAACTTGCATTATTTGAAGGACTCAGACATTCTTTCAACTTTGGGTGTTTAGAGTTATTTAGAATGGTTCTACCTTTTGTTTCTCCCTTTAAGATTTTCTAGATTCCAAAGGACCTCCAAGAGAAGTTAGGAAATTAAATAAGAAAATCTTTCTGAGATAAAATACTGCTGCAAACGTACCTGTAGTGCTAGGAATCAGGATGGTGGATCCTGGGTGATAACTGAGAAGCTGCACCAGAGAACCTTCTGGGGGATGGAAATGTCTGTTACCTTACGAGGATTCATACACACACAAAAACCACTGGTTATGGTTTCTGAGCTTTGCCGTTTGCATGTTATATCTTAATTTAAAAGGCCAGATAAATAATAATTAAGAGGAAAAAAAGGAGATGCTGCCACAAAATCATCTGTTGGAGAAATAGGGATGGAATATGCTGTGTGTGGGGCAGATGTGGAGGGACGGACCAGGTATGGCAGCCAGATTCTGGAATCAGGTCCACCTACACAGCTGGTGGGCTCAGTGAGATGAAAACGCAGCCCTCTTGTTCAACAGTCGTTAAGAATTTCAAGATGGTGGCAGCCCAACAGTAAACCAAGTGCGGCACAGCCCGTAAAGCCTGCTGGGCTGTAATCTGTCCCCACGGCCGAGAAGGGAGTGGCTGGATTTCCTAAGGTGTTCCTTTTTTTCTTCCATTTTTAATTTCAGCCTAATAGGATCGCTTGTTGCCATGGTTAGTCATTGCTGCAATTTGTGCCCCTATTAAATGCAAATTAACCTACTTAGGGAGTTCTCCCTTGGTTTCCCAGGATATGCAGGCCTCCATCTATGTAGGGGGAGGTGGAGAGGGGGTCTCTCATCTAGTGCTGAGTTTCTAACTTCTGCTGCTGTCCTGGCTCAGACCCATTCCTGACTTCCTGATGCTTCAGCCGTAATGTGCAGGAGCCACTGGCTTTAAGAAACAGGTCCCCAGCATGCAGCTTCCCCTTAAGTGTCTCCAGAATCTTCCTAGGACCCGCTGTTGACATTCTTCTTTGTCAAAGAGTTGCTTTGGCAGAGGGACAGATCGGCAGGGCCCCTCTCTGTGGCATGACATGATGGGGATGCCCTCAGGGACCTTGAGAACTTCCCTTCTCCATGGGGGTTTCTTGTCTTCATCTCTAGTCTCCACAGCAGCATTCCTAAGGGGAGTGAAGTCCTCAGAGAGACACTAATGACATGCTTTTAGCTCTTCCAGGACTTGGAACTCTCCGGTACGCAGGGGAGAGTTTGGCCAACACTTACCTGTCCAAGCAAGAGAGAAGCAGTTAGAGATGTCTCTAGCTGCTATGGCCCTGAGACCACAGCCGGGCACCAGCACCCCCTCAGCGTCCCCCCTTGGCTCTCACTGCACTGCTTCTTTCAGTTTCTCAAACCCTCTTCCGGACTCTTGGCTGTTGCCCCTCTCTTCCCTCTGCCTGGACCACTTCTCTCCCGGGCCTCCAACCTCACTCCTCTTGCCTGCTTAATTCCTTCCACAGGGAGAGTGTATCCTGTGATGCCCAGAAAGCGGGTCCGACTAGCACGCCGCCAGTGTGCCCTCCCCCTCCGAAAGCACCACACAGCCTTGCTTACTTGTTCTCATGGCCAGCCCCCGGTGGGCACTTGCTTCCATGACAGCAGGGACCTATCTTGTTCGACATCATCCAGCATCTCCCACTGTAAGGGATGTGTGCGGTTGCTCTATAAATATCAGAGAGTGAGTGATGAATGAGTCAGCAACTGAAGTGTCTCTGGTCAGGCGTATCTACTTACTAATTGGGGAAAAGGCTCCTGTGGATGCAAAGATTAGGTTTAAAGATAAAGGGTTTGCAGGAGGAGTAGGATGCAGAGAGAAAACAATTCTAAGGTTCTTCAGCATTCCTTCATGGTTTGATACCTCTCAATTCCAAAGGATTCTTGAAAAGTAGGCCTCAGGGTCACCTTATAATTACAAAAACAGCAAAGAACTGAAGTTCCTAACTCCAAAGCTTTTTGGAGGAAAACTAAGTGTTGTCCTACTCAAGGGAAGTGGGATGTGTGGGAAGACATGAGCGTGGCCCCAGACACACTGCAGCTGTTCAGTCCGGAAGCACTAACTGCGCACCTGTTTTGGAGTGCTCAGCCGAGGGCAGTGGATGGGTCTGAGCAAAGGGCGAAGCTGAGCGAGGTCCACAGCGTCCAACAACAGAGACTCAAACGTCTCCTCCAGGCCCTGGGACTCCCTCTCTCCCTGCAGATGTGTACTGATGAGCACCCCCATCCCCTCCACTGTCCCTGCGGATGAAGTGGACCAGGTGGCAATGTCCCTCGGAACCATGCTGGGCAACAGAGCAACTCCTGCTCTTTCCTGGAATGGGCCGGGGCTCAGCTAATTCACTTCGTGGGGCCTTCATCAGTGCTGACTCAGGGGACCACAAGTGAGTTACATTCCCTCTGTTTGGAGCCTCACAGTACGTTGTTTCCAGGGAAAGACTCAGACTCGGTCAGCAATCCATCCGGGAGGGTTTACTGAGCAACTGCGAGAAGCCCCAGAGGCAGGGGCCAGGCAGCAGTGAAGCCCCAAGCCCCCACAGTACACATGGCTTCACATGAGATTGTTTTGCTGCAAAAAATTTTTGGAAAGATTTTGATAATCTGGTGTTTTTCAATTATTTGGAATTTTACCCACAAAACAGTCACAAATTGCCTTAATTTGTCCTAAGAGCTTTCTCATGATGTTTTGTTTTATATTTTAAGGCACATTGGTTTTGCTCATTTGTTCTGGTGACAAGCTTTATTCCAAGGCAAGCGACTCGCAGCTGCCTAGCTGTAGTAATACAGCCTTACAGGTACGTAAGCACACATGTATTCCCCCGACTCTTGCTGCTCTATGCTTGCCTTTTAGAGGACTTTGAGGAAAGCAGGCAGGCCTACAGGGAGTGCCTGTGGGGTGTGAGGGATAAAGGGCAGACAGAAGGACAAGACTGGGCAACAGGAAGGGCCAATCAGAAAAGGCGCCCAGACTTGGCCCATTGAATCCCTCTTGCCAGCATTCATGGCCAGTTCAAAGGCTGGAGACCCTTGACCTGGTTCCCACCCGTCCTTCTGGAACCCCAACAGCCACAAAGGCCAATCCCAGGTCCCCACTCTGCCATTCCTCAGGCTGGAGTGAACTGGATGGATAGAAACTAAAATGTCAAAGCAGAAAAGGAAAAACGCTTCTGTCTTTTTTCATCAGACCCTTTTGCCGAAGCAGCTAACGCGAACTATAAAACAATGTAATGATTTAATAATTAGATCCAGGACACATGCGGTCTTCATTATCACAATGATTACTTTTCAGTAATATGAGGAAAAACATGAATCTTAAAGTAATTCCCAATAATTAAATTAAAGTCAACCTTCTCCTAAAGGTTTTGTTTGGGAAGGACTTATGAGAAATCCTGATAATGCAGTAATAGGCATTCAGAACAGCTCTGGGTGACCACGGGCCTCCAACAGGAACCAGGGTGGTACACTTTATTATTTTGTTTTGAGAAAGAGAAATACAACAGAGTTCCCAAATGTGTTAATTTTATTAAAACCCAGCTGTGGCTGAGCAGGTCAGAACCCGTGACCATTGTCCATTACCCTGTCCATGTGGAGAGCTTCATGCTTCTTTCACATTTCAGCTGCACGGGGGTCATCAGACTGTCCCTTAATTCTTAGGTTCCATGAAGCTAAATCAGTTTAATTTAGCTGGAGCTTAAATTAGAAAACGTGCCCCGTTCTGCCCAGTAATGGGCAGCAGAGGCAGAGAAAAGACTCGCTCCCTCCCACTCTGTACCCTACAGTCTTTTGTCCACCCAGCGGCAGCAGTGGTCTTCCTAAAACGGAAATGGCACTCCTCAGAGGACCCCCAACTCCCCACCACCGAGGTCCCCCTGCCCCCTGACCCGGGCCTGCCCAGTCACTCCTCTCCCGCCCTCTAGACCTCCCGCCATCCTTCTGTCTCAGAGGGCCCGGCTCCCTCCTGCTGCTGGGCCTTTGCACCAGCTGTTCCCTCCATCCACCCAAAACACATCTCCTCCCCTCATGGCCACCCGCCTCCCTCTTGTCAGCCAGGTCTCAGCTCCAAAGCCACCTCCTCCTCGGGGCGGCCTTCCCCCACCAGCCTGCTGAACACACCCCGCATCACTCCCTCACGTCATCCTGCGTTATTTCAGTTGAGGCCCGACTCACTGCCTAGACTTTCTTTTTATTTCTTCCATTGTCTTCCCCAGCTGACACGTAACCTCCACAAAGTTCCTGTCTCCTTGGTCAAGGCCACTTTCCCAGCTTGAGGATGGTGCTGGGTGCAGAGGACACGTTCCGTGTACTGGTAGATAGAGTTACTGCAGGATGTGGAGGCCCACTGTGCAAGAGAGGGCGCACTTTGTGTACTATGGTGACTGTCTTCACGGTCAGGGTACAGGGTGTTCCGCCCCAGGACCCTCGCAGTGAGGAGCGTCCACAGGGGCCAGAGCCCAGGAGAAAGCTGAAGCTGCAGGAGCTTTAGGAGGAGAAGCGCAGGGCTGCAGCCTACGGTCAGTGGGGCAGAGAAGAGTGCCCCAACCTCACTTTCAGAGCTCTGGCCCTGATGTCCCGAGTCTTCGCGGTGTCTCTACAAGGCGGGCGCTAAGATTAGCCCTCTTCCCACTCAGGGAACTGTGCCTTGGAGAAGCTAAGTACCTTTCCAGGTTGCTAGGCCAGCAAGTGGCCGAGGGGGGACCAGAACCCTGGTTGTGTCCGACCTGATGCCCTTCTCCTAAAGCTTTCTCGGGGGATGGGTGAGCCATCAGCACAGGCCAGGGAGACGGCGTGGGAAGCTGGGGTCTGGGAGCTTGCAGACAGGTTAGAACTAGGGCCAGACACTTTGAGCCTTGAAAGAATGGGTCCAACAGGGCCTAACACCCCCTTTGCAGCCAGGCCAGACAACCACGAGACCACAGAAGTCTAAGGCTAACTGTAGGCCAACTCACAGGGGAAAGAGGCCCTTCCTGCCTCTCTCTCCAAGCCAGTTGCTCAGCCTCTCTGGCTCCCTCTTCGCTCTCTCTCCAGGCCGTTCAGCAGCTGGCAGCCCACCCAGCCCACCTGCCACATCTGCAGTGATCATGTGCCACGTCCAAGGTCATCTGACTTCTGAGAAATCTAGGAACAAAGGCTGGGGCCCCTGACCCCCTCCCAGCCCCCAGACCTCATAGCCCAGCAGGCAGAGGCCCCCAGAGGTGCGTGATCTCCTCAAGGTCACCAAGTTCATTGCTGCACAGCCCGGCCAAGAGCAGAGGTCTTCCCGGCCAGGCACGCCCTGCCAAGTCACAAAGACTTTACTGTATATATTCCAGACAGAGTAGGAAGAAATTCAGGTTTTTCCACTCTGACAAAGTACTGTGGATTATTTGCAAGAAGTCTGGGAAATTCCAGAAGTCTGTTTTCAAAAGACGCCCACTTGGCTGCCCAGCATTTTGTGAATAGTCCCTCATTCAGGTACAGAAGAGGATGTATTCTGCTGAAATTTCCAGACCCCATGCTCAACTCCTTGGGTGGAAAGAGCCGGAGATGGAATGGCTGTAGACCCCAAATCCGGCTGCCCATCCATTTGCCCTCAAGTTGCCCGCAGCCCCCGTGGGAGCAGGACTCATGCTTCCCAAGTCACCTGCCCAAATCCAGCACCTGGCTTTACTTGGCCTCCGTCAGAGTCCCGGTGTCTGTTTTCCTTTACTTTAATTCTAATTCTTCTCAACTTCGTCAGTCTCCCACCCTCTCCTCCCCATAATGTGCCTTGGCCTCTACATGTAAACTCTGCGATCAAATCGAAATTCCAATTCATGGACGTAAATTGCCCGTGTGATTTGAGTAAGTGGGACAAGGCCCCTGGCTGGTTATTTTTTCTGGATTCCTAGACAGGGTTATTTACATGTTGGAAGGCACTGGCTGCATAATTGGGCTGTTACTCTTGGATGAGTCTATACATTGCTTCTGTGTGGAGGGAAAATAAAAGAGGACCATGAGGGGAAGATTGCTGCGTGAATTAAGTAAATTTGTCGGTTGTACCTAGAAACTATTTATAAAGATATAGAAGGGAATTTGTAAAATATACAAGCATAAGGAAACCCGAAACCGAAATCCTTTCTTCCCAAACAATTTAGAGTAAAATGGAGGATAATACATTGAATAGTTAAGGAGATAGCTACCGTAGATCATTTTAAACATATAATTACAATGTCACTGAGTTTTATAACGTAGATGTAATTATTCCATCCCTAAAACTTTTTTTATTCTCTTACAAAATAATTTGTATTTAAAACATTTTAAACACAGAAAAGTTCAAAGACTAATAAAACAAACACCTATGAACCCTCAACGAAAATTCGATAGCTGTTAACATTTCTTCACATGGTTCCAAATATATTTCTTTTAACTGAAGAAATGGAATTTTAGGATTAAGAAAATTTTATGCTCCCTATTCTCTATCTTCAGACTCCCACTCAGAGACAATCTCTGCCATGAACTCAAATATCTTTGCAACCAAATATCTACATATATGAAATATTTGGAATACACGTATATATTTATTTATTTATATTTATACAGATCCCAAAATGATACAGAGCAAGGGAGAGCCAATTTTTCCTGTAAATGGCCTGCTAATGAACATTTCCGGCTTGGCGGACCATATGGTCTCCGCTGCAGCTACTCGGCTCTGCCGTCATAGTGTGAAAGCAGCCACAGGCAGTATGTAAACAAATGGGCATGGATGGGTGCCAATAAAACTTTATTTACAAAAGCAGGTGGTGGGTGGGTCTTTGCCAAGTCCTGTTCTGCAGTATTATGCTGTGTGTGTATTTAAATATATATCAACGGAGCTGTAGTTCATTCATTTTAACTGCTAATTACAATTCTATACTATGCAATATCTTACTTTATTTAGCCAATCTTCTACTGATAGGAATTTAGATTTCCATTAATGCTTTTTTTAAAGACTTTCCACACAATGGAACAGGCTAGCAGGATTTGACATAGTCTAGTTGGCCTCTTGAAGTGTTCAGTGTAAATTCAGGCTTCGGAGGTGACGGTGGCAATATGATCAGATTGTGCTCTACTGAGGACATCGTTGCATAGTGCCCGCCAAATTCTGGCAAGAGCTAAAATGTCCCCCTTTAATAAGCCAGACAATTCTCTCGGTCTCCTTTTTTCATGTGCCTTGAAGACTAGGGAGAGTGCTTGCCCCAAAGAGGTGGGTCCTGGCAGAGAACAGGGGTCACACACTCAGACACCTGGAGAGGGCAGGCCAGAGATGTGGCCAGAAGCCAGATCCTGAATGAGGGATGTGGGTTGGGGGTGGCTGTGCCAACTGGGAAGCACATGCCCCAGCCAGCCTGGTCTGAGTGGCAGCACAATGTGGGAACACAGCCATTGTTGCCAGGGCGTCTCACTCTTCAAGAGAAGTGGTGGATTTGGGTGGCAACGTGAATCCCCCCCAATTGTTAAAGGCACCTAATTCAATGGAAGGAAAGAAGATAGGTGGGAAGAGAGAGAGGGAGGGAGGAGGGCCCACGCTGGCATGCCATGAAACAGATCTGGCCCCAGTTTTCAACCTCCGGAGGAGAACAGGGGCAAGGAATTGTTGCATGGAAGGCAGAGAAGAGCCTTCTTCCAGGGAACACAGGAGCACGTTGCTCTGTGCCTGCTTCTAACTCCATCCACCTGGGTAAGTCTTTCAGCCTCGTGGGCGAAGCCTGAAGTTTCCCCTCTAGAAAGTGGAGGCTGAGGATCCGAACGGTGCTGACCTATTAACAAAGATGGGGCGCTTTGGGAAAAGCAGAAAGTAAGACGCTATTATCATTACCCTACAAAACCTCTGAAATGCAATGTAAGAAGCAGCTCTTTCCTCCAGCAGGGCCCCATCTGCTCATTCTAGGGAGTGTGCTCGGTCACTCCTGCCACACCAGATGCTGAGAGGATGCGGATTCCTTCGCTAATTCCTCTGGGCCATATCCCTGGAGCTTGCTGAGTGTGCAATCTGTTACACATCCAAGAAAGACACTCCTTACTTAGCTTTCTTGCAAGATGTTTATTAGAGCAAGTCCTGCCCTTTCCCCAACCTCCAATAAATTATTTGTTCTCTTCTCCCCATCCCCTCTCCTCAATTTGGGGAAATATTTTTGCAATACTTTCCCATCATTTCTCCTTCTTTATTTTGTAATCTCATCAGGATCCCAGCCAGCTGTACAGCCCAGGCATCTTCCCAACCTTTTGTGAGCATCATTTTATATATTTCCTCTAGGTTCCAAAAACGCAAAACAAAAGAATCCTCTTGTAGAATGCCATGCTCCCCGAGAGACTGAGGAGGTGTTTTTCTGTGGGCTTTCCGGCTGCTCGGAGCCTTCTTGAGGACATCCTGGCTGTCCAGGGGTGACCATGTGCAGAGCAGGCCTGGGACATCTCCCTCTCCTCAGAGCTGACCAAAATAGCTTCTTCCAAGGATCCTGCACACTTGGTCCAAGCCACAGGGTCAGCCGATCTTCAGAAAGACCCAGGTGGAGTCACCACAAGGATAATTACAACTTAATGTTAGAAAAATAGAAAGCTGGAACATGTCACAGCCTCAACAGATACACTATTGAAGCTTCCCTTTCCATTACTGCGACCATCTCCTTCTAGAATCCTGGCCCTGCCTCCCCTCCTCTTCCCCCTCTGCAGCTGCCCTTCCGAGGGTCCCTATAGAGCAATCAGACAGACCAAGATGGAAAGCAAATGCGTAGCAGAAATAAACTTGATTTCCATCCCAGTGTCTAAAACTAACTCAGCAGATATAACTTACTCAGATGCGGGCCCTCTCCTTACTAAGGAGAGCAGAGGAAGGGGTAGGACAGACAGACAGGTGAAATGCAGAAGCCGGCCTCTCTTTTTTGAGTTCGGTTTCATTTCCAGGACAGGGAGAACTAATGGGGAAGGGCTTGATAGGCAAGTTGGCGAGATGAAAGGTGGGATTTCTTCATTCCATTCGCGGGGCTGTCCTGTGTTCTATCAAAGGAGAGGGGCCAGTCACAGACCTCAGACCCAAGATTTCACTTGGCACGTGAGAACACTCGAATCGATGGGGTACAGGGCTGCAGAGCTCTGCGATCCCAGGCTTGACTCCTATCTGACACTGGCTGGCTGGCCTTGAGTAAGTGACTTACTGCACTTCTTGAATCTTCAATTTCCCCATCTGTAAAACAAGAATCCTAAAAGCATCCACCTCAAAGCGTGGCCCAGTGACGAGAGAGTAAAAGAATGAAGGAGACTGAACACGGCCACTGGGTAGCGCCTGCCCGTGGAAGACTGCTGCCATTCCTGGCAGAAGTCAGAGTGCGGAATGACTCACCCAGTCACTAGGAGTTGGATCTGACCCAGATCCACATACACCCACAGCAGGGCCCATCTTGCACGTGCGCCGCCAGGAGGGGCTCAACAGACAGACTTCATTCCTGTTCTCAAGGAGCACATGCCAAGTTGGGACGAGGCAGGAAGACCGGGAGCTCTGCCCTACAAAGACAATAGCTGATGTGATGTCAGGAAACATAAGTGAGGGGTGGGCAAAGGAAAAAAACACAACTGAAGCTTTCTAAAACCTGAGTCCTCTGGGCACTTCCTCACCCATCAGCTTTCCATGGCTCCCTACTGCCTGCGGACAGCACCTGACTGCCGAGGGCAGGCCTTGCTCTCTCACCTGCACAGAGCTTGGCACATGCTGGGGGCTCAATGGATGTGGGTAGAGGGGTTGAATAATGGCATTCACTGGTTGGCTTTCAACACCCCCATCATCTACCCAAACTTGCAGCCACAGGAAGACCCTCAATGATGCTTGCCCCACTGCCTTACTGGGAATATCTCTCCTCACTAGGACCCTCACCCCATTCTCCTGCGCTGGACCAAACCAGTGCCCAGCATTTCTCTCTCCCCTGAAATTCACGGCCAGTGTTGTCTAGCTCCTCTATTTGGGATGGATTATGCTCCATGTGTGCACGATCCCCGCGTCTCCAAACCCATGGAAAGCCCCCCACGGTGGAGACCCACCTTCCACCTATGACTGCTCCCACCCCGGCCACAGCAAGGAGCCTTGGACTTCTCCAAGACCCGTCTCTTACTTTCCCCTCCTTGACCAGCTTTATCAGGGGTTCTGTAAATGGGACTCTTTAATCTATACTGTCATTTTTTTCTCATTTTCTCACTTTCTTCCCTATGTCTATCCACAAGGTTTCCCTTTCTTCTCCCATCAGTTCCCCAATTCCCTGCTGGTCCTGCAACATCTTGACCCTAATGGAAGCTGCAGGTCAAGGTCAGACTATCTTTGGGAGCCCTGGTGGATCACAGGGCCATACAGTGGGATAAGCACCTTCCAAAACACTAAACCAACAGCAGCAAGAGCCACAAAGAACAGCCGAGGAACTAATGAGACAAGTCGGTTCTGCAGATGACTTCACGGTTGACCTTGGACTTAGCTCCGCCATTTCTCAGCCTCTGAAACCATCTGTAGAGCATTTGATGGAAAAAGAATAGTCTTCGAAACCTTCAGACGAGAGGCGCCATCTAAATCCTGTGTGACTTTTATTCTTAAATGTTTAATTGTACCTCCTTCTGGGACAATATGGCCAATTTCAGAAATACAACCTTAGTAATAAATTTCCTGTAAGAATTTACTGCCTGATTAATAGTTTTGTAGTGCAGCCATTATTGTTTTAATAAGAAAAAAAAGCATTAGAAAAGGCTCTGCACACAATATATGTGTATTCCAGGGTGAGCTCATAAAGGCAGGCAGCCAAGTGGACATGTCAGCCAGGGAAACCAGCAAGCAGGGTTTAGAATGGTTGGACCATGTCAGTTTCACAGAGGAGGAGGGACAAGGATGCTCAACTGAGTGTTTACTCTCTACCCCCAAGCCCCAGGAGCACTTCCAAACACAGAGGTCTCAAGAGCTGTTTGACATAAGACTCTCCAGACATAAGAAAATGGAGAAATCACTTCTGAGCATAAGTCCTAGCCCATGAAGCCATGTCGCCATAGTTCTCTGGGAAATTCTACCTGCCTTTGGGCTCACCACTAGACAAAAGCTTTAGCATGTGACACATCGTGATGTTGCCCCCTCCAGAACGCGGCATGGGTTTCTGGAAGCAGAGCTGGGACAAGGTGTGGGGTCCGAGCCACTGGTTGACACTTTGCTCATCTGACGACTTGTCTGGTACCTCATGGTTTCCTCTAGTATCCTTCCATCTTAGAATTAACAACCATCATGCCAATATGATACCTTAAAAATTCAAAGACCCAGCAAGCTACAAAAAGACATAGAAGGAATCTTAAAAGCACATTGCTAAGTGAAAGAAGCCAGTCTGAAAAGGCTGCAGAATGTACGATTCCAACCACACGACATCCTAGAAAACACAAACCTTTGGAGATAATAAAAAGACCAGTGGTTGCCTGAGGTTGGGGGTGAGTGCCCTGGCCCACCTGAACCTAAACTCTAGCACTAAACATAACATATGACAAACTATTTAGTTTGCCATCTGTTCCCCCATAGATGGTGAGCTCCAATAATAACTAGGTCCAGTCACTCTTGTATTCCAGCCCTAAGCCCCATTCCAGTCTCTGAGCCTTGGTGATTGGCCTGAAGTCTATTGAAGGATTGTTGGATAAATGAAAAAGCGTGTGAATGTTTGCAACTTGCCATCCTTATGCCGATCCTTCTAGACCTATGGGGCAGCCAAGCTCCCATCACTTTCATCCAGGAGGACTATTTGTATATTAGTGCCAGGGGCTTAAAAACTGTGTTAAGTATCTTAAAAACTCCACCATAATTTGCTCCTCTGAGAACATGTTTTGTCACCGGCACTTGCATCCCACGCCTGCTCTGCCTTCCCCTGCCCTCCTCTTCCACGATTAATGTGCATCTCCGGCTATAGAATAACTGCTTTTCACTTTAATTAAGTTCTGGTATTTTCTAAGCTGGATTCAAATGTTCAACCTAAGAATTTCTCTGCGGCTTTGTAGGGATCCAAAGTTGGGATTGCTTCATAATTGTATTAGCATTTCATATGTAGCCTTTAATAAAGAGGGATTTTCTCTAAAAAAATCACTAACCCTAAGAAAAAGCAAAATGTTCTTTGATGGTAGAAGTCAGAATAGTGTAGGGAGAAGGTCCTGCGGGGAAGGGGCACACGGGAGCCTTCTGGACCATGGACGTGGTCTTCATTTTGACCTGAGTATATGTGATAGGCTGAATAATGGCCCCCAAAGAGGTCCACGTCCTGATCCCTGGAGCCTGTGAATAGGCTACCTTACACGGCAAAAGGGACTTTGCAGACGGGAAGAAGTTGTGGATCTTGAAATGGGGAGATTATCCTGGATTTACTGGGTCGACCTGATGTCATCACAAAGGTCCTCACTAAGAGGGATACAAGATGACCAGAGACAGAAAGAGAGACTGGAAGATGCTAAGTTGCTGGCTTTGAAGATGGAGGAAGGGCCATGAGCCAAGGGCTGCAGCAGCCTCTGGAAGCTGGAAAAGACATGGAAACAGATTCCTTCCTAGGGCCTCCAGAAGGAACTCAGTCCTGCTGACACCTGGCTTTTAGGACTTCTGACCTCCAGAACTGTAAAGTCATAATTGTGTGTTGTTTTAAGCCACAACATTTGTGGGAATTAGGAAACTAAGACAGTGTGTCTGCATGCGAAAACTCACTGACATTTTCACTTCAGATTTGCACAGTTTGCTGTATGTCAGGTTGGATCTTGACCTCAGCACTGCGGACATCTGGGGCCAGGTTACTCTTTGTCGTGGGGCTGTCCTGCGCATTCTAGGGTGGTTAGCAGCATCTCAAGCCTTTATCCACCAGATACCAATAGCATCCCCCTGCCCAGATGCGATACCCAAAATGTTTCCAGACATTGCCAAGTGTCCCCTGGAGGCAAAACCATCTTGGCTAAGGAGCACTGCCATATGAACTTTATACTTCAAGTTAGAAAAACTTAATAAATCTCACGTAAAATAAAATAAAACAAAACAAACCCTTCATCCCATCCGAACCAGAACAACTGTAGAACCACTCGCTTGACTCAAGACACAGACGAGACTGTTCCTTCCGAGAAAAGCTTCCAGAGGACCAGCTGGTGCTATCATAGGGGAGCCTTTTGAAAACACCCCGGTTCTCTCGTGCGCACGAGGGGTGAGTGGCGCTCAGTGCCCGGGCTGAGGCCCCACAGGGCTGTGAGCGACGGCGGGCAGGCACTGGAGCCCCCCTCGGCCCTGGGTCCCTTCCGCCCTTCCTGGGTTAAATGGAACTGCCTGAGTCAGACAGAAACCTGCATCAGGGCTGCGAAACCCCAGCCCTTTGGAGAGGCTGATGAGGCCAGGTCTGCGCAACATGAGGAACATTCAGGGCTTTGAAAGTTCCCAGGTGGGCTTTGGAGGGAGAGTGCTGGGGGGCTGATTAGTTGGAAGGAAAACAGGGGTGAGTAGGGACAGCTTTCGTAAACAAGAAGTCTCAGCCTGGCAGTTTCCCTCTCAGCCCCAGCCTCAGAGGAATGGTCAGGAAATCCACCTTCCCAAACTACCTAATTGCTGCTGAGTGACATCTGAAGAGCTCAAAGAGGCCAGGCAGGGGGCTGGAGTCAGGCCCCCGGCCCTCAGGGTCCTGGGAGGCACTCGAGGGCAGCTGGCGTGGCTCAAACGCCTCCTCCGGGGGCCTCAGAGGGCTCTCATTTGACAAGGGGTCGGCAGGTCACCTGGGGATTCCAAGGGGAGCAGCCGCCGAGAGGCTGGAAACCAGGAGGCAGAGAGCAGCCTGATGCTTTGGGGGACAGCTCTTGTAAACAGGGACCAGCAGTTTCTGGATGGTTCTGATACTTCCCAAAAAGCAGCTCAAGGTGGCACTAGAACGCTTTCTCAGGCTGCGGGGATTCAGAGCTGGAGGGGAGATCCAAGTCTCGCCTTGTTTTTGAGAGCAAGAGAATTGTTTTTCAGGTGTTGGGGTGCGAGCAAAGTGCTGAAAAGAGAGGATCGTGGCCCCAGATCTTTCGTGAATTAGAGGGATCCCATTTCTCTCTTCTTTTAGTGGAGTCTGTCCTCACACAACTCAGAAAATCAGTAAAACGCTGCAAGGAGACAGTAATCCCCTCCGTCTTGTTCCGGGGCACTCTAACTTGAGCTCCAACGAGGAGACAGAACACCCACTCCTCTCAAAGAAGCCTGGGGACAGGGAGCTCCAGGGAGAGGGGTGTGGGGTCAGAGCCTCGCAGGCTGTGTCAGCAGCAGCTGGCAGCTCGCCGGGTGTTTACCAGTGAGGCCGTTTCTCCCTCCTCCTTCCGGGCTGAGATTAAATGTACAGAACAGCCCAGCTGTTGGGAAGGTTTTCTGCAAGGTGTCTAACAGACTGTGGTGACTGTCCAGCTTAGCAGAATCAAAGAGAGACAAAACAGACCCTGCACTTATAAAACATACGGTACCCTTGATAACCTAGCATGAAATTTTGCAATCCGTGCCTCACGTCTGTGGACCAGCTTGATGCCCAGCTGGGCTCCTGACTGTCATTTGTTCTTTTTGCAAGAAATTCCCAGCAAGATCCTAACAGCTACAGCATCCAGAGTCATTGGACCAGGTCTTGTCTGGGGGGATAGGAAGAAAGCAAGAACTTTGCCCTATCTAAATGTTTATGATCCAGGCTACTTGGATTATTAAATGATAAAATATATGAAAATGCAGATGATGCTCTTTTTATGATCCAAGAATGTGAGGTTTAGGCAAAAAAGCCTTCAATGAGTTTGGCACAAGCTCGGTGACGCTGACTCTACAGGGTGGATTTCTCTTTGAGGACTGCTTTTGATGGTTTTTCCCAAATCAGATTCAGGGAATCAAGAGGTCACAACACAAAGCTGCACATCTAGCCTTTTTCTAAGAAAGCTCCTGAGTCAGCAGCTCGTACGGTTGTCTGTGGCCCGCATGGAGAAACAGGGCACAGCTGGCGGAGAGGCACACACTTCAGGCGGAGCGAACGGCGGCCTTCCTTGTAACTGAGAAGCAGCCCAGTCTAGGGGTTCCGGCACAGACATGCCGCTGTGTGAGCTCTGTGCTCTTCCCCTCTGTGTGCATTTATTTTCTCACCTGTAAAATGGGGCTAATGATGCAATTCCACCTCAGAGATGCTCAGCTTTGGCACTATAGTCATCTGGGGCCTGCATGCCAAACTGGGAGCCATCCTGAGTCCCAGGGGCCATCCTGGGGGTGGCCTGGGCACCGTAGGGTGTGTAGTATTGTCCCTGGTCTCTACCCACTAGAGACCAGTATCATCCCCGCAGTTGTGACAAACAAAAATGTTTCTAGACTTTGTCAGACACCCCTGCCCCACCTATGAGGGTCCTCATGAGGATTCGACAAGTTAATATGAACCAAGCCCTCAGAACAGCACCCTGTACGGGAAGTGCTAGCTTCAGAAAAACACTCCCTCAGAATCGGGAGCAAGAGAAACTTGGAAACTCTGCCTCGGTGCCCTTTGGCTCTGTGGGGCAGGCGTCTCACCTTCCCCGTGGATGGGGGGCACTTCACCCCAGTTACCCTCTGGGCCCGTACTTTGTGCCATGTCCATTATGTCTGACAGTGTCAGGACGCAGGCCACTTTCTTACTTTCCCTGGGGCTCCAGTGCAAAGTTCTTCATCCGTGTCAGACAGCAGGTTTTGGAGTGTCTGATGGTGGCCTTGAGTGTGGGCCGTTTCCTCTCCCTTTGCTCATTCACATCCAGGGGAAACAACACTCTCCCTTGGGCACTTGCTGGCTTCCTCGGGGGAGCTGATGGCATTCTCCTCCCAGGGCCTGGCTGATGGAACTGCAGAAACACTGAGTCTCCAGAACCAGGGGAGTGCCCAGGCAGCCGCCACCCAAGAGCATGCAGTGGCCATCTGCATCATTCTAAGGCAACATGACCTCCCCTTGCAATAACAGTTACTCAGGGACAAAATTCTCCCAAATTGGAAACCATCAAGCCATTTTCTACAGACCCTCGGAAGAGGCAAAGTTGGTGGCAATGGACCTAGAAGGTACCCCGACTGGAAGGACCCAAAATGGCAGCTGGATCCAGGGCCCTGGGGGGCCAGCTGCAGCCTGGGCAGTGAGCAGGTGAAGGAAGAAGGGCAGTGAGGGAGGGAAGTTTGGAGAAGTCTTCTTGGCTGGGCCAGGTGGTCCTCACCTCTCTTCATGAGGCGCCATCCGTGGGCAAAGACATTTGTGGGCCATTCCAGGAAAGGGTGGCGGCATTTGGCACCCATTTGGCAAGGCAATGTAGTTGCTGAACTATGAGGCCCCAGAAGGAGCCACAAATTTGTGATATACATCTTCTCTTGAAAGGTCAAAGGATTTGGCAACCCTGGCCATGTTCCCCAGTGGTGGAAAGTGAGTGTGGGGTGAGCTGACAGCAGCTGGCACAGCTCTGGCCCTGGGGCCAGGACCCAACCAGGGGCCTTTGATCCGGGCAACAGTGGATGTGCGCCTGATTCTCCACAAACAAGGAGAAATCAGTCGTGACAAGGCACACACTTTGAGGCGTCAATTCCCCATCATAATTTCAAAGCGAATAAATGAACCGGGGTAATAAAGTGACAGCTGAGGAAGATGGTGGGTCCTTAATGAGGGGGCCCTGCACGCTTATCTCAGCTGGCCTGCTGCGGTCACCGGAGCCCGAGCATTGGGGTGGACGCAAATAAACATTAATCAGCTTCTTCAGGGGTAGTTTATTTGCTGAGCCAACATGAATTCTCTTGGCAGTTTTTTCTGGATCACTCTTGATGGAGACTCTCGAGGCCTTTCAAACAACTGCCCATTAAATCTACTTTCAAAACTCTCTCTGTGTCTTTCTTATTTTTCTGCAGTAACCTCACTAAAAGGATTTGGAAATAGATGGTAAGGTGTTGTTTTTTTAATAACGACTATATTTCAAAGGTGAGAGACTAATTCTATGAAAAAAGGAGACCCCTATCATTTCATTAAGACACTGTTTAGAGTTTATAACTCCAAAAGTCCTTCCTTCCTTCCTGGGTTCATTTTGTAATTACCAATCAGACATTTTCTTTCCTCATTCATCACATCATTGATTTGCTTGTTTCTCACAAAGTGAAAAGATAACATATCCATTTATGGTTTCCTCCCAAGCCTGTTGGGTCCTCTCAATGGCACGACTGATCTTAAAAGTTTCTGCCTGTTGCTTACAAACTTTCTGTGCTAACAAGGACCCAGAATCTGTTTCCCTGGAAGTCACCATGTTTTGGGCCACTTCTGCTCGCCATCTGCATGAGCTTGCTCACACTGCGTGGCACCTGATCAAAGGTAGAAGATCGTTCATCCCCAAAGTACATGGCTGCTCGTGTGTGTGAATGAACTTCCTGGACCACTATTGCCAAAGGTGCGTTATTTTTAAAGCCCATCGTGGAGCACAAACAATATGACAAATTAAGTGACAAGCGTGTGTCAAGGAGACCCAGTCAAGAGAGAGATTGCTCATTGGGTGAATATAACTCCATTTTTCTGCTTCTGAATCGGGATCCACTTCTATTTTCTGTCTTGTCTCTTCCTCCTTTGCTCCCTCCCTTCCAAGACGTGGTGCCTGAAGATCATAAAGATACTGAGATTTAGAAAGTTTACCTCTGGAAAAGTGGGGACCAACAGGCCCACTGGGGCTGGGAAGCAAAACGAGAGAGCAGCGTCCTTTTCCAGCCGGCAGCCCTAATTCATTCGCTCATTGTTTCTTGTTGACAATGAAAAATGGTGACCTTTTGGGTTCTGTTCTTATTGACAGCAAAGAGATGAATCTGCCTAAACAGAAAACAAGACGTACCAAGAAGATTTCACGCCACTTGAGAAAGGCGAAGCTAGAGAGTCTTTTCCAATCCACCAAGCCTTTCGCCAGCTCTTGCCACTGTTTATGGTTCGTTCGTTCATGTAGTAAATAGTCTGAGCACTATAATGCCCTTGATCTAAACTGTGTTCTCCCACGAGCTCTGTTTCAGGATGCCCGAAAAAGTCCCACTTTTCTGAGCCGACAAGTTTAAGATTAGAACTGGTCCTCCAAAAAATGTGGCCAATGGAACTTTGAGTCTTCTTCTCGGAGGCAAAACAGGCACCCCTTAAATTTGAGGACGAGAACTTTTTCCTTCCAGACTCCCATACGCCACAAAGCAAATGACCGCTGTAATGGAGAGAGGTTCAATGCACTGCACCATCCTTCACTTCTCAATTAAAGAACACCTGCGATAAACTGGATGTAACACATTCAGTGCATAAAAACATACTTGTGCACTGTGGTCAGAAGGAAAGTCAAAAACAGGTGGGAAGACAGAAACCGCTTCCATTGTTTCCACAACCTGAATGAGGGCATCCCACGGGAAGTCGGGCCCCCTTGAAGGCCTGGCTCCTCTCGGTGACCTCAGCACGTAGCACAGCACCTGGTACCCAGGAGGCACTCAATAACTGCTTGAACACGGGACAAGAGGCAGAAGGAATCTGACATTCATGGAAAATCTTCCCTCATTTTGTGGCTTAAATGGACCGAACTCAAAGTGGCTCAGCTCTACTCAAGTCTGATTTTTTCAGGGGTAAAGGTAAAGGAGAAGGGCTCTCCCTTCTTTATTTTTCACTTCTTATTTTCTTTTCCTCCTTTCTTTCTTTCCTTCTCATCTTGAAGAGATGACAGGAAATTTTTTTTTCAGTTCTTCTTGGATTGCAGCAACCAGGGGGCGCCACACCTCCAGGGAAACCTAAGACCCAGCTCTGAGGTCCTGAGAGCCCAGGCACAGACCAGGGATTTGCGGCAGCTTTTCACATGCACTTCCCCATTTCCGATGAAATGTGGCAAGCAGTGGAGAGACTTGCCACTGCTCTAGAAACCCCTCTCTCCAGCTCTCTCAGTCGACAGATGACTTTGGAGCAGAAGCAAGGCTTGGCCTCCTCACACAGCTGTGGGGAAGAAGGCCCCCTGGGTTTACGCTGAGGCTCAGAGAGGAAACCTTGCCCAGGCATCTTGGCAGGGCCCTCTTTCACCAACCCAAGTCTCCCCATCTGAGAAGTGAAAGATTTGGAACAGGCATTCAGACCACCCCTCTACGGGCCTAGAACTTGGCTAAGCCCACACAGTTAGAGACAGGGAGAGCCAAGACTCAGATCAGGACCTCCGCCTCCCAAGCAGGCCTCCTCTCTCTGCTTCGAGGAGTTCTCCCTTGTGAGGACCAAACCCTGCACCGCAGTGCATGGCTTTCCAGCCCCCAAGGGCACATTTCTCAAAGAGCCTCAGAAACCTTGGCAGACCCTCATGGTCCACAGCAAGTCTTGCCTCCAAAGCTGTTTTCAGGATTTAGCAACCACAAGCCCACCTCTCCTTCACTGGTCACAGTGAAATTGGAATGAAAAAGGGGATCTCATTTCTTGGTGTTCACGTGGATTCATGGTGGAGAGCTGGATCAAGTGCCTTGTATTCTAACTGAAGTATGAAGGGTTAACACAATTCCATTTCTAGCACGTGAACGTTGCAGATGGAAGCCCCCAACTAACGAACGTATGTTGTGGGAGGATTCTTCACAAGGAGGGTGATTCTCCCCCAGAATTTGACTTCTATCTCCCTTTCACCTAATGCTATTGAGTTTCCTCTTCGGGAGTTCCAGCAAAGTCCGATCTGGGCCCAAGGTGCTTCTCATTTGCAAATTATTATGGAACTGGAACTTCTAAAAATAAACATGGTAGGATTTACGGCAAATTGAAAAAGTCTCCTCCTTGAAAGTGATTCTCCAGTGAAACCCAGCGAGAACAATTGTTCTGGGCCATCCAGGCAAGGCTGCAGTTGGCAGCCATTTCTTAACTGTCATTCTTTCTCGTGAACTCTGAAGGGTGGCAATTTGGGAATTAGGCATTTGTATCAACAATTATTACAGAACAAATTTTAGACTATTGTTTTAAGCATCATGAGATGGGCTGTTTAAATACTGTATTTCAAAGTTGGAGCCATATGTCGATCCAGCCCCTCTCCCTCAGATGCTTCATAAGGAAGTTGAAGATCTTTAAGTCAACGTGTAAGAATGTTGAGGAAGCAACAGCAACGTGGTCTCTCAGGGCTCAACCAAGCCCTCGCAGGAGCAGCGAGAGGGAGTCCGAAGGCCACCCCAAAGCCACAGGTCTTTGAGAGATAATGCCTCTACGTGGAAGGCCGTAGACAGGGGAAGCTGCCTTGGCAAACCTTTAACCATCTGGTCAACTGTCTCTGGATAGATCAAGTCACGCATTCATTCATCCAACATACATACTAACTACATGGCACACACTATTCTAGGCACAGGGAGCCAGCTGGGAACAGAGCAGACATTGCAGGAACTGCTCGCGAAAGCTGCTGTGGGTAAGACCTTGTGAAGGATGCAAGGAAGGGAAAGCAAGTTACTAGCCCTGTCCCCAAGGATGCTCCTTACTTGGGAAGAGAGCAGACACAAGCCCAGGAGAAGCCCAATACCATTAACCTCATGCATGACTCAAGGCATCAGAGACAAGGTGGCAGAGGAGTTGGGGCTGACGAGGTAAGGACCTTCTGTGCCGTAGGAGGTGGGATCCAGCCGAACCGTACATCCTCACTTCATGCTTCAGCCTAAATATCTGAAAAATGAGACCACTTTACTCTACTACAAATTCCACTGTCTTTACGTCCCCATTCTGACCACATTTTCCATGTCCAACGTCTCCAACCACTGCCTCCCGCCTGGACCTCAGCACGTGTGTTCTGTCTGATCTCCCCGTGTCCACACTTGCTCTCCTCACAGTCCCAGAGGACTTCATAACCACTAATTAGATTCGTCATCCCCTGCTTGAAATCCACTGGCTTCTCCCAAACTTAGACTAAACCCCCAAGCCCTGGCCTTGTCTTCATGTCCAGCACAAGCGGGTCCTGCCTACTTCCCTTACCTCACCTCTGCATACTCACCCCAGGGCCTTTGCATGTGTTGTTCCTTCTACCTAGCACACTCTTACTGCTATTCTGCACATGGCCAGCACTCTCTCGTTATTCTGAGAAGCTCTCCCTGACTCCTCCTTGTTTAAAGGAGCCCCTCCTGATCCTGTTTTGCTTCACTCATAGGCTTTATCATCTGAAATTATCTTGTTTACTTATTCATTTACTTGTTTGTTGTCCTCTCCCCAATTAGAATGTAAGCTCCTTGAGAGAAGGGGGACTTAACCTTGTTCATGCTGCATCCCCAGCAGCTGGCACGGTTCCTGAAAGATAGAGGCCTCAACGAACATCCATTGAAGAAATGATACTCTCTTTGACCTACCTCAGCCTGCAGGTTTTGAGGGAGAAGTGGGATAAAACATGGGGAAGTGCTTTCGAGCTGCACAAATTTGTGTTCTTGGATAAAGATGATGCTGTGAGCCCTTACCAGCTGGGGGAGCGGGGTGCAGGATGAGGAAGGGAGTGGCTTTGCCTCATCTCTCAAACGTGATTGAGAAGCCCCAGTGGACCCAGCTCAGTGTGGGTCCATTAGTGACCCGATGAGGATCTCACCAGGATGACATAGTTTATAGTCTGTCTACACCGCTGAGCTAATCCTTGTCGATAGGAGACAAGGGGATCATTAGGAGAGATTACCCTTGGCCTAGAACCTCTTCGCCAGGACACACTGAACACAAATCGTTTGACTTCCCACCCCCAGCAGGAGCACAACTCCCCCCTCCCCCCACCAGCGTCCCCTCTGGAATGCTGCAGAGGCATCCACCCGACAACCATCCTTGGGGCGGCGGGTGCCCCAGGCCTGATTCCCCCTTGTCTGGGAACTGAGTTTGCTAAATAATAAAAAAGACCCCAGCCCCCTACCACAGTATGAACTGCCGGGTCCTGGGGGCCTCCCGGCAGCCAGGTGCAGCTGATCCTCCCGCAACTCCAGGGGGCTGTGCGCTTACATTATATCCCCTTACGGATGGGGAAACTGAGGCTCAGAAAGGAAGTGTGACTTGCCCGAGTGCCCCTAGTCAGCACGAGAAAGCGCAGGGAGTTGAGTTCAAGTCTCGGATCTTACCCTCTAGTGAAATGGCATGGATCAGCCACCTGGAATCTTTCTTTGGTGGGAGAGGGGGGCCTTCGGGGACAAGGGGGGCCTTCGGGGACAAATGCATTCAATACGTGAGTAGAGAGCAACGTCTTAAGCCCGTAATTTCAAGGAGGCGAGATTGCAGACAAGCTCCTCTTCCCGAGGTCCCAAATCAAGGCCTCTTGGACCCCTAAAAAGAAAGACAGGTGGCAGCGTCTAGAAAGGACTCCTTGCAATCTTGGGACGGAGCATCTGCGAGAGAAAGGAGCAGGGAGCGCTGCGCGGAGAGCCCCCGAGCCGCCCCTAGCGCCAGGCCCGGCTCCGGCTGCAGTTCCGCGCGCGGCCGCGTGGGCGCGCTGTTGGGCAGCGAGTGAGCGCGGCGCGTGGGGGCGGCGGCGCTGGGCCGCGCAGGCCGCAGAGCCGGGCGCGCCAGGCGGGAGCGCTGGGGAGCGCTGGGGGGCGCTGGGGGCTGCGGCCGGCCCCTGTGCCTGCCCCTGCTCCTGCTCCTGCCCCTGCTCCTGCTCCTGCCCCTGCCTCCGGCCCACGCCCCCGCTCAGGTCCCCAGGCAAGGTCCTGGTGGTTGGCCTCGCCTCTCACGAGTGCCTGACCGCCCCCTGATGGGGTCCAGATGAGGTGGGGTCCAGGAGGCAGACCCCTGGGAGAGGGGGCTGGAGGAGGGACCCTCGTTAGGGTGGCTCGGCCTGGACCACTTGCCCAGGCCGAGAGCTGGCCCTCCAGACCCAGTGCCTCCCGATTGCGGCCGGGTGTCCTCGGGGCGCCTGGCAGGGCTGGGTACAGTGAAGTGCGGGGGAGGTGGGTGTGAGGGGGGTCCCAGGTCCCCTCCGAGTGGGGACGTGGGGCAGGGACCGTGTCAGGGGGCCCATCGATGCCCAGCTGGGACACCAAGGACTCTGGGCAGTGTGAAGGAAGACAGCAGCCTACCGGTGTGACGGGGAGGCGAGTTCCCACCCGGCCCGGGTGCTGAGCGTGGGGGCAAGACCCCCGAGAGGTCAGGGGCCGCAGGGGTTCTAGGAGGAAACGTCCGCTCCTCTGCGCCTTCTCCATTGCCAAGGTCACCGACTGTCTGTGGGGTCCCTGGTGAACCGACAGAGACTTTGGGCCTGGACAGTGACACAAGCACACTTTTCAACCTGCCGAAAGTGCGTGTGTGTGACAGAGAGACAGAGAGACGGGTGGCCCAGCTAGAGAGAAAAACAAGCAGTTTTCTAACCCTTAGGGTCGTGGTGAGGGCCGCCCAGTCTCCAGGAGGAGGCGAGCCCCGAGGTCTGCAGGGAGGAGGCGCGGTGCCCCCCGCGGGGGTTAAAGCAGGGAGGCGCTCCTGCCTCCTGCCTGGTCGGTGGCCGAGAGCCTGAACCACGGCTTTTCCGCCAGGGGGAGAAAGAGACAGAGAGAGAGGCTGAGTTTCTTCCTCCTAGTGAAGCACGCGCGCGCGCGCACACACACACACGCGCACGTTTTCCTGTGAGCAGGACAGGCACCTCCCGCTCACACTCGTGAGGAGTTCTTCCTGGAGAGGGAGAGTGTACATGTGTTTTTCTAACGAGGTGTGTGTTTCTTGGCTGCGGCAGAGGAGACATTTCCGAGAAGGAAGAAGAAAAAGAGAGAGAGAGGACATTTTCTGCCTACGCACACACACACTTTTCTGCAAACCGAGAAAGTGTTTGTTTCTCAGGGTGTGCACACTTAGTGAGATAATGGAGACGTACTTGCCTCACAATAGAGCCCGACAGAGACCTTTGTGCATCAGTGTATGTGAGTGTGTGTGTGAGAGAGAGACAGAAACAGAAATGGAGAAAAAGAGACAGAGGGAGACAGAAAGTGAGAGAGACAGAAAGAGAGAGGATTGATTTTTCTATTTGGAAAGAGAGCACATATATTTTTCTGCTTGCAGGGAGACAAATCAACAGAGAGATGTTTTCTGTTCACAAGCACACACATGTGAACACGCACATTGTTTTCTTCTTTTCCAATGTGTATTTTTTCTCTCTTCTGTGTGCTTTCTTGGGGAGAGGGGAGTTATTTTGCCCAGTGATGGAAAACTTTAGAGAGAGACTTTTCTCAAAGGGAAAAAGAACATTTTTGCCTGGAGAGACACATGTTTCTGTGAGCCGAGCAACAGAAAGTGTTGGTATTTGAGCTGATGCCTACTTAGTGAGAGAAGGAAGACATTCTGCCTGAGTGTGTGTGTGTGTGTCCCTGACAGACACGTTTTGCTGCGTGGAAAAAGATGCATATGTATATATACATTGCCTGCAGGAAGAGACAGTCTGATAAATGGAGGGGTTCTTTCTCCTACACACGCACATACACACAATTTTCTGAGTGTGGAAAGAAGGTAGCATGTGTGTTTTTATCTGGTGTGCTCTTTATGGGGAAGGGTGCATTTCTCCCCAAAGATTTTTTTTTTTAAGAGTTTATTTTTTCCCTTTTTCTCCTCAAAGCCCCCCAGTACATAGTTGTATATTCCTAGTTGTGGGTCCTTCTAGTTGTGGCATGTGGGACGCTGCCTCAGCGTGGTTTGATGAGCAATGCCATGTCCGCGCCCAGGATTCGAACCAACGAAACACTGGGCAGCCTGCAGCGGAGTGCGCGAACTTAACCACTCGGCCACGGGGCCAGCCCCTCTCCCCAAAGATTTTTAAAAAGAGTCTTTTTTGAGTCAAAACAGAGAAATTTTTTTTCCTTGAGACTAACACACATATAATTTTCTGCAAGCCAAGAAATAGAGTGTGTGTTTATTCATTTTTCAGGTAGTACAAACATAGAGAAGAGCCACATCGTGTGTGTGTGCGTGCATGCATGTGTGTGTTGGGAGTATTTTTTTCTTTGCGGAAAAAGAACGTCTCTGTTTTTCTGCTCGCAGGGAGTCGGCTCAAGTCAGAGAGTTTTCTCTGCTTATAACCACACACATGAACACACGAATCTCTTCTTGCTAAGTGTGTGTGTGCGTGTTCGTTAGTGGGGGGCGTAATTTCTGCCCACTGGCAGAGAGCTTCAGAGAGAGACTTTTTTGAGAGATGAAGAGAATATGCTCTGCCTGGGAACATACACATTTTTCTACGAGATGACAGTTATAAAGCGTTGGGTGGTGCATCATATTAGTGAGAAAAAGTGTGTGTGTGTGTGAGAGAGAGAGAGAGACAGAGAAAGGAAATTTTCCTGCCTGGAAAAAGATGCATATTTTTTGGCTTGTGAGAAGACAGACCAAAAGCAGTGATTTTAAACACGCATGATTTTCAGATCTGGAAAGGGAGTGAGGGGGCGTTTCTCTGGAGTGCCCTTCTTGGGAGCGGTCACTCCTCCCTCAGAGATGAAGTGCTCTGGAGAAAGCCTTTTCAGAGGAGAAAATCGTTTTCTGTTTAGAGACAGAATTTTGTGAGCTGAGAATTAGGAAGAAAGAGTTGATTTTCAGCTAGTGCACCCTTAATGGGCAGGGGGCATGTTTCTGCCTGAGTGTGAGCGTGTGCACATGCACATGGGTGTGTAGCAACGGTGGCAGGGATGCGTGGAAACACACACACACAGTGTTCTTCCTGCCATGAGTCTCCATGGGCTCACTGGACTCCTGTGAGTGTGTGTGTGTGTGGGTGTGTGTGGAGGGGGCATTTCTGCCTAGTGACAGAGGGCTCCAGACATTTTCAGCGAGCAAGAGTGTTTTCTTCCCAGAGATACTCACAATTTCCTGAGAGCCAAGAGTTACAGAAAAAGACGTTGGTTTTTCAATCAACGTAAGTGCAAACTTGCAGAAAGAAAAGGAGAAATTTTTGCGTGTGTGTGAGGAGATGGATCTTTCTGCCTAGAAATAGTCACGTTTTTTGTTTGTAGGAAGAGGTGGATCAATGGACACGTTTCTCTTGTACATTCACAAGAGTGTGTGTGTGCACGAGGGCACACACACAGAATGAATGGCTTTTCTCTGGTGTGAGAGAGTGAGGACAGCTTTGGGAACAGGCATTTCCGAGTGAGAGAGATTATTTTCTGCTTATAAACAGACATGCGAAATTTTCCATGAGCTGAGAACCAGTGTTTCAGGTGGTGAGTGCTTAACGACAGAAAGAGCGCAGTGTGTGCGTGCATGCGTGCACGCGTGTGTGTGTGTGTGTGTGTGTGTGTGTATGAGATAGATCTGTTTGCAGAAAGACACGTCGATAAAAAACAGAAAGATGCTTTCTGCTTGTGTCCCGGCCACCACAGGCAGATAGATCCTCCCTCGCTCTGTGTGTGTGTGTGTGTGTGAGCATGCTTGTGTGTCTTCTTATCTGATTCGTGCTTTCATGGGGGGGCACGTCTGACCTGTGACAGTCTTCGGGACGGAGTTCTATCTGAGTGAGAGAGAAGCCTCCTGCCTATGGATAGTGGCAATTTTCTGTGAACCAAGAAGCAGGAAAAGAGCAGTGGTCCTTCGGGAGGCACACGCTTGGGCGGGCGGGGGAACACTTCAGTCCTAAGTGCCACGCACATGTCTGTGTGGTGTGAAGACAAGAGTTTGTTTGTTTTTACCTATCTGGAAAAAAACCTGTCTTTGTGAGCCTGCAGGGAGCCTGTCCAAAACCAGACACGTGGTTTTTGTCTGCACAAGCATGCACGCACACAATTTTTTCAGTATGACAAGAGGGAGCGTGTGTGAGTGTGTGTCTCTCAGGTGTGCTTTTATTAAGGGGACTCATGTCTGCCTGGTTACAGGGGCCTTCAGAGGGGCCCTCTTCTGAGCGAGAGGGAAAGTCTTTCCATCCGGAGACGCGGACGCACGTAGACAGCGTTCTGGGGCCGGGAAACAAGGATAGAGCTGGCGTTCCTGGGGCTGCAAACAGGCCTTTCTGGCAGAGTGAGCGTGTGTCTGAGTGACTGTGTGAGTGTGTGTGTGTATGTGTGTTCAAGATCATTTTCCCCACCTGGAAAATGGTACATATATTTCCTCTCTGTAGGGAAATTCAGGCTGACAGCAGACGTTTCCATTTGGTTTGTTGGTTTTTTCCTGCACAATGCACACACAAAAACACACACAATTTTCTGAGTGTGGAAAGAGAGTGAGCGTGGGTGTCTCTCCGGTGTGTGTCTTTATCTCCCAGGGATAGGAGCCTCAGAGACTTTTCTGAGAAAGACAGAATCTGTTCTCTCCAGAGACGGCGTGCTGACAGCATCCGTGAGCCTCAAGTGTCGGCTCGCCAGGCGGTGTGTCCTTCGCAAGACGAGGGAGGAGGTTTCGCCTGAGTGTGTGTGTGTTTTCAAGACAGATTTTCTCTGCCTGGAGAAAAGACACGTATAGATTCTCCTGCCTGCGGGAGGAGGCAAACAGTCCCCTGGACAGAGGTTCTCTGCTGGCACATGCACGTGCGTGCACGCACATACGCACAATTTTCTTCTTGCCCAGAGAGAGAATTGATGCATATATTTTTCTCCCTGGTACGTATTTTATCAAGGGAGCCAGTGTTGCGGCCCAGTGAGAATGCGCTTGAGAGAGACTCTCTGAGAGAGAATAATTTTTGCCTAACACATGCGCGCACACACACAGACACACACACAGTTTTCTGCATGCTGAGAAATAGAAAGAGTGTTTATTTCTCAGGTGATGAATTCCTAAAGAAGAGAAGTAATTTCTGTCTGGTTTTAAGAACCGATAGAGAGAACTTTCTGCCTGAGTCTGTGTGTGTTTTCAAGACAGATTTTTCTGCCTGGAGAAAAGACACGTAGGGACTTTCCTGCCTGCGGGAGCAGACAAACAGTCCCCTGGACAGAGGTTCTTCGCCAGCACACGCACACACACGTGTCCGAGTGTGGACAGACAGTGCCCGTGGGAGAGGCGTTTTCTCTGGTGGGCACAGTGTTAGGAGGGGGCTTCACGCTCAGAGATGAAGACCGCAGGGAGGGAGGCACTTTCTGAGGGGAGAGAAACAGTTTCCACCTGCAGACCCCCACCGGCCCATTTCCTGCCAGTCAGAGCACAAAAGGAGGGTCAGTTTTTCTGGTGGTGCATCCTTAGGGAGACAAGCAAGACATCTATCTCTCAGTGATACAGCCTGTGAAGGAGAGAGGACTTCCTGGATGTGCACGCACGTATGTGTGTGTGTGTTGAATGAGAGACAACGCTTTTTCTGCATTTCTGCTTTCAGAGAAAGAGACAGGCCAAGACAGAGAGTCATCTTCCTACACACACACACACACACACACATGGTTTTCTTCCTGCAATCAGTGTGATTGAGCATCTCTGTCCTGTGTTCAGTTTCTTATGGTGTGTGTGTACGTTTTGTCTACTGACCTTTAGAGAGAGACTTTTCTGAGAGAGAGAACACTTTCTGATTTCTGCCTGGGGATGCACACATATCATTCTACATCCTGGGAAATAAAGAGTTTGTTTTTCCCGTGGTACACACTTAGTGAGAGGAGGAGGACATTTTTTTTCTTTTTTTTTAAAGATTGGCACCTAGGCTAACAACTGTTGCCAATGTTTTTTTTTTTTTTCTGTTTTATCTCCCCAAACCCCCCTGTACACAGTTGCACATCTTAGTCGCAGGTCCCTCTAGTTGTGGGACGTGGGACGCCGCCTCAACGTGGCCTGATGAGCGGTGCCATGTCTGTGCCCAGGATCCGAACCCTGGGCCGCCGCAGCGGAGCGTGTGAACTTAACCCCTCGGCCATGGAGCCGGCCCCATGAGGGAAGACATTTTGGCGTGTGTGTGTGTACATTTCTCTTTGTGTATCAAGAACGTATTTTTTTCTCGTTGCAGGAAGAGACAAATCAACACAGAAAGACGTTTATCTGCCACACATACGTGTGGGCACACACATGCACACAACTTTCTTCTTGTACAGAGAATTTCTGTGTGTGTTTTTCTCCTTGGTACATATTTTCTCAAGGGAGCCAGCACTTCTGCCCCGTGAGAATGAGCTTTAGAGAGAGACTCTCTGAGAGACCATAATTTTTGCCTAACACACACACACACACACAATTTTCTGTATGCTGAGGAATAGTGTTTTTTTCTCAAATGATGCTTCCATAAATAAGATAAGTAATTTCTGTCTAGCTTTAAATGCAATAGAGAGAACTTCCTGCCTGAGTGCCTGTGTGTGTATGAGAGAGAGAGAAAGACAGAGAGACAGAAATGCGGAGATTTTTTTTTTCTTCCTGGAAAAAGTCACATACCTATCTTTCAGCTTCCATGGAGAAAAGAGCAAGCAGCAGAAGCCCCTCTCCCAGGGTTGCTCTCCCACATGTGCTTTCTTAAGGAGATGGCTGTTTTATTGCCTAGAGACAGAAATCTTCAGAGAAAGATTCTGAAAGAGAGAGGGAACCTTCTCAATAGGGACTTGCACAATTTTCTATGTGCCGAAAAACAAAGATTAGTTTGCATTTCAGGTGGTGGATGCTTTGCAAAAGAAACGGAGTGAGTCCCGTATCGAGATGGTCCCTGGTGGAGAGGTTCTTCCTCCCTATGTGTGACAGCAGGTGTCACAGGGACAGAAGCTCTTTATTCCTGGGGGAAGACACATCTCTCCTTCTGCTTGCAGAGCAAGGCCTCGGAGCTCACATAGACACCCACGTGTGTGGACGCCAGCCTGGACCCACTTCCCTCCCCAAGGGCAGGTCAGGTTAGGGTGTACGGTTCTTCGACTGCTGCTCCCTGAAAGTCCATATGTTCTACCCAGAGAAAGAGCAGAGAGGAGGGAGAGACAGTTTCTGTCTAGAGAGACACTCAGTTGCATGCACACGCGTGTGCACACACACACGTAGACTTTTTGATAAGCTGAGATATGGAAAGAGTGTGTGTATGAGAGAGAGAGAGGCAGAGACAGAGACAGAGACAGAGAGAGAGGTTTTCCACCTGCAGAGAGAAATATCCAGACTTCAGATCTAGAGGAAAGCTCCGAGCAGGTGAGAGACAGGCCCAGGTGACCGGCCTGGGCAGCCGTGTGCCGAGGCCCCTCTGGCACAGTGCTTGGACAGCGTCAGCTCCCGAGGTTTTCTCAAGCTTCCCCTTCAAGGATCAGAAATAGGTCCAAGCGCCAATATGCTGTTCCCCCCTCCCCTCCCCTCCATCCAACTCCCATGTGAACTGTCTCCTCAGTTTCCCCATGTCCTTTCAGTGGTCCCTGTCCCACGACCAAAGGGCCTGGACACTCCTGAAGTCCAATGCCTGCAACCAGTCCCCAGTCTAGAGATCTCAAATGCATGAAGCCTGAAGGGGACCCAAAGGAACAGTTGTCATCCGTCACTTTAAGTGCTCTGGGAAGGCAGGGACAAAGGGCATGACCCCTGTGATTGGAAATCTTTGCTTTGGCCTAGAATCTTGCAACATCCTGGAAGTATGCAATTGAGGGCCGGGGGCATGCCCACGGTTCCTCCTCCAGCCACTCTGATGGATGGCGAGGCGGGGTCCCTTCTTGGCTTCTCCCGCCAGCCCGGAGCTGGGATGCATGGAATTCAGGAAGTGGAGTGGGAGTGTGGGGTCGCTGGTGGGCCGCGTGGTTTTCATTCCAGCCTTGGCTGACTGATGGATACAGTCTGTGCACCCAGGACCGACCTCAGGGGCGGCCAGCACGACACTGGGTGCTTAAGCGGTCCCTTGCTTCCCCCGTGAGATGGGGACAGCAGCTATAGCTTATTGGGGTGAAGAGAGGTTAGATGGGGCTGCTGTAAGGAAGCGCCAGACGTGGGCAGAACATTTCACCTGGTGACCGGTCATAGTAAGTGCTCAGTGAACGGAAGCTGTTTCCATCTGTATCACTATTATGAGTGGCAGAAATACTGACCATCCAACCAAAAGTCAGTCATTTTCCTTTTGTTCTTGTGAATAGAACTTTGATTTTGTGTGACAGTGCGCCCAACTCCACAGAAAGAGGACTGATTCATCTAGGCCATTGCAATATTATTCTCCTTTGCCTTGATTGGTGTAAGGATGGGCATATGACCTACTCTCAGACTGTGAAATGCAAAAGGAAAGCTACTGGGGGGCTTCTCGAAGAGCTTATTCCCCAGAATAAAGAGAGACTCATAAAGAGAAGACTTTTTGTCTTGTACTTCCTTCTTTCCTGTTTGGGATGTCACTGTGAAATGACATGAATCTTGGAGCTATGGCAATCTTCTTGTGACCGTGAAGATGGCAAAGCAGAAAGATAAGAAGAGTGTGAATTTTTGCTCATCACTGAGTAATCGCCTATCTCCAGGCTGCTAGTTATACACAATTAGTCAACTCCTGCTGTTTGAGTCACTTAGAGTTAGTTATTTCATCACCCGAAACCATAAGGATTTTGACCAGCACATTTTTATAGTGGATTAACGTCACTATCCTGAAATCTTGTGGATGGATGAATGTTTGGAAACAAGCAAAAAGCTGGCAGCAGAGATCCCACCCTTGTTGAATTTCTTGTGCACTTTCTAGGGGAACGAGCAATCGCCTTGCTCTGATCTCTCTCCTCAGAAGATAAGGACTGGAAAGAACTGTGACTCAACCGCCTTTCCTCAGGTGAACCCTGTGCACAGGAAGTCAGCTCCAAGGGCCCCTGCATCTTTGGAGATCCTGTAGTGGATCATTTTGGGGCATAAATAACCTTCCTCCTGGTTGTTGGTCCTGTAGGAGTAGCTGGCATATAGGGAGCATTTAACTTCAGCTCTATGAGGTCCAATCATTAGACCCATTTCACGGACAATGGACGTGAGGGCTACCCAGGTACCAGCTAGCAGTACTTGAAGAGTTCATCTTCAAGTTCAAGTCTGTCTCATTCCAAAACCCGAGCCTCAATATGGGCTCTTATGAGGGCCTTTAAAAAATTGCAAGTCTTTCTGTTGCACTGTCTGTGGGGGCTGGAATTTAGAAGCAATCAGGGGCCACTGGTAGAGGCGGGAGTCTCTGCAGTAGATGAGGTGGAGGGGGTGACGGTCTAAGAAGAGAAGAGATGGAGGCTGAGCTGGGGGAGCTGGAGGGGAACCAGGGACCGTGGGAAAGACCTCTGCACTGAGAGTTGCCCCTGCTGCCATTTCTCACACTGGCTGTGGGCCGCCTTGGTGCACACACCTGCCAGCTTTAAACACGAGATCCCGTCGGACACTTTGGACAACCCTAGAGGATGAGAGTGTGCAGATTTGCAGCCCTTGGGCGACATTTGGTGCACAGCTATGTTCTCTGTGACTTGCAGAGCCTTTTTTAACTTGGATTTTGAGTGCTTCTGGCTGCAGCCTTGCCCGCAGGCTGCAGAGCCCAGGTCCCTGGGTGTGTCTTCCTCGCTTCTCTTGCACACACCCCACCTCCTACATGGCCCCTGTGGTGGGCCATTGGGTCACGTCCCCCGAGTTATTCATCTTATCCCCATTTTCTAGGTGAGAAGGGTGAGTCTCAGAGAAGCAGAGGGACCCATCCAAGGCCACCCTATTCCCAAGGGGCAGACTTTCAGCTGGAATCTGCTTTGCTCTGTAAGCTTGGGCTCAGGGTTGCCAGATTTACAAAAAAAAAAAACCACTAAGAAAAGAAAAGAAAGCGAAATAGGGCATGCAATTAAATTAGAATTTCAGGCAATAATTTTTAGTAAAGTGTGTTCCATGCAATATTTGGGACATACTTATACTAAAAAATGATCATTGTTTATCTGAAATTCTCATTTAACTGTGCCTCCTGCATTTTATCTGGCGCCCTCCTCATGCTTCACCCTCTGCTCCTCTAGAGAAGGGAGTTGAGAAGACCCCTTTGCATGTTTACTTCCTTGAATTGTGGCCTCTGATTTCTTTAAAATACCTCTCATTTCTCCTCATCCCCTTTCTTTCTTCCATCCATTTTCCTGCCTGTGTCTCTCCTCCCCACACAAGCAGAGGAGACCACTCTCCCCATCACCCCCTGGAGAATTCTGGTGGGACCAGGGATGGGGCAAATCTTGGTGCTCCCCAGGGAGGCTGTCCTGGCTCCTTGCTCCTCTGCTCCTTGGCAAGCCCCTGGCTCAGGGCTCTCTTTGCAGTTGGCCAATGGTTGTTACTCTCCTGAGTGTGCTCAAGTGGGAAACACGCACTTAGGACCTGGGGCAGTGATGGAAACATCTAACGGGACCCCTCTCTGTGATAATGCAGAGATCACCTGCATGCACGCCCCACCAGGGAGACCCTCTGGGACCTGTGATGCTGTCTGCATGGAGCCCAGGGCTCTTGACTGGGCAGCATCCTCCCAGAAGTTCATCAGCTCCGACTGCACATGGAGAAGCCACGCACGTGGAGTGGAGCGAGGCCAACCCTCAGAAGTGTCTACTAAGTATCAGAGGCTGGAGGAGACACACGGGATGGTTGCTGCCTGGGCTGGCTGGTGAGAGAGGTGGGCTTTCCCTCTCGTTGCTGGTCTTTTGGACAAGGCTCTGCCCCTCTCGGCCTCAGTTTCTTCGTCTGTAAAATGAAGTAGTAGCTCTTATTCAGGGACAATATTCACGTGGATGTGCATGGGAGATGGTTGAGCGTGGCATGAGGGATGCAGCCTTTACAGGTCACCTGTGCTACCCTGCTTCGACACATACACATGCTGACCTAAGGTTCAGTGCTATGAGAACAAATACTCAACATGCGTACATGTGCACACACTCACACACACATGCATGCACGCATGCAGGCAGTCTGCCTTCAGGGCGGAGCCATCTGTAGCTTGCCTACCAATCTCCCTTCCTCCTCTGTCTCCCTTTCCATGCCTGAAAATGGTGGGTCCATGGACACTTGACATCCTTCACCCCATCTTCATCCACCCCATCTCCCTGGCTTCTCCAGCCAGGGTCCAGGACTCCTCTTCCTGCCACGGCCTCTCTGTTTGCCTCATCCTGGCACCTACCATATTGAATTGAGATCCTGCTCATCTCCCTTCCTCCCAAGCTGGACTCTGAGCTCCATAAAGGAGGAACTGCCTCTTAGTCTTTCTTTACCCCAGGTACCTGGCATATGGTAGGTGCCCTGTGAGTGTTTCTACTTGAATGAATGACCTAAGATTCTTGGTTACTGGGGGCACCCAAGCTTCTCAGTCTATTTAAGCATCATGAACAGCCACCAAAGGTGTACCAGGTGCTGTGGGACAAGGGAAGACATGTCCAAGAGACGCTTACCTTCTAGAAAAGGAAGCAAGACAAGCATGTATAAAATGAGAAAGCTGACAAATGCCATGTGGTGGAGTCCTACCTGTAGCAGCAGGTGGAGTTTGGGATTTGAAGAAGTGAGACATTGATGTATGCTGCAGCGGGCAAAGGCAGAGATCTAGACCAATGGCAGGGTTTGCCTAGGAGGAAAGGAGGACCTGCTTTGCACACAGTAGGTGCTCTACAAATAGCGGTTGGTTTGATCCAAAAGACCATGTGGCCCTATGTCTAGGAAAATAGCTATGATATTCTGTTGTCAGTAAATATTTGTGGGATGGATGGATGAATGGATGATTTGATGATTAGATGGATGGATGGATGGATGGATGATTTGATGATTAGATGGATGGATGGATGGACACTTGTATGGATGGATAGTTAGATGGATGGATGGATGGGTGGATGGGTGGGTGGATGGAAGAATAAATGTTGGCTTGGGAGGAAGAGGGGGCATTTCAATTTGGTCCCACCAAATCAATGGACAAGGCAAGCATAGTGAGAATTACAGGTAAAAAGAACCTGGCTCTTCTCAGCTGTCCGAAAGCAAGGGACCATGTCACTCCCTCCCCATATCTCTGTGTCTGAGTGGGTCTAGTGATTTATAATTCCCTCCCTGGTATAACCAAATCAGAAGATGCTGATTGCCACCTTGCTGAGGGTGTGGAGTGACCTCCAGCCTGGAGGTAGTCCTCCAGGGGACTCAGATCCATGGACTCTCTGAATTTTCCCCTTGCAAGCTCTGTGGGGGGCAAGACAGCTGGCTGCTGGCAGGATTTCAAGGAGCCTCAGCAAGGCACAGAAGCATTAATGGACTTTACCACTTTGTCAAGAACTTAAAATTGCAGCCATTTACACAACTTCATTTTAATTGCTGCAATAAATAATTTTTGGTTAATTAGGATGCATAAACTTATATATCATTTATTAACAAAAATAATTTGCAGTAAAAATTAATGTGTTTTGCCATTGGGCACACTCTGTAGTCTTTAGAAACTCTGAAGAATAAACAATCGCACAAAAGGAGACATCTATAGACACAACTGAGCAGTGTTTTTAGGCCTACTGTGTGTCTGGTGCTGCACTGGTGTGGGGAACCACAAGCAGAGGAAAGCAGAGAACCAAAAATAGCAAAATCTCTTTTTTGGGTCATTACAAAGAACCTTGCAGCTGGGTTGGAGTCTTCTCAATTTATCAACTGTATGCCTTTGGGCAAGTTACTCAACCTCTCTGTGCCTCACTTCCTCCTCTGCAAAAATGTGTCATAATAGGAGCTACCTCCTGGAGGTGTTGTTAGGATCTGCATGAAAAGGACCACAGAGGACACATGTTCCTTTATGTGACTCAGCATCCATTTCCCTTTCTTACAGTAACCATATCCTGATGTTCCTGGAGGAGCTAACTCCTCTTTCCCAGTCCACGTGGTTTGGACGGGGCTGACATCCCAGATGTCTGGGAAGGAGGTCATGCAACTCAGCCCTAAATCAGTCAGCATAATCCTGACCACAGTGATTGGCTGAGGGATGAGCAAGTGACCCAGACTGTCCGATCAGAGCTAATTCGGAGACTCACTGGAGTGACCAGGAGGAAGACATTCTTTTCCACTGTGAGCCTAGGATACTGGGGGCCACCAGGTGCGGAGTCTTGGCACCAGCAAGCAGAGGCAAGAGAGTTCTCAGAATCCTGTGATGACACTGGAGCTGCTAGATCCAGCTATGCCTGAGCAGACTTCCCCTTGGCCTTTCGGATATGTGAGCCAATGATATCCAGTTTGGGCTTAAGCCAGTTTTAATTTTTCTTTTCATGGGCAACTGAAAGACTCTTAACGAATATAAACACTTAGCACAACGCCAGCCTCATGGTACAATTCAATAGTTGTTAGTTGATGACAAGAGGAGGCTAAAGAAGCAAAACCTCACTCTTAAAGTAGCACCTTGGCCTACATAACCTGACGATCCCGTGAGGAAGGAGACGTGGCCCCGAAATTCAGGGAGTTTGTGTCAATTTGGAGCAACGAGATGGACACGAAATAGGTGACAACTCAAGACCCAAATAAAATCAAATGCTGAGCCTAAATGAGAGCATTTGAGTGGAGTAAGTTGTAAGGTGTCTCCCAAGTGGCTATTATTATTAGTGATAAACTGATCCAGATACAGGAGAGATTAGAATTGGCTAAAGTGACCGAGGGAAGTTTCTGAAGATGGTGGGTTTCTTACTCCCTCAGTCAACAAATGCTGATTAACCTTAGTGCATCCAGCCTTGTTACATACACACCCTCAGAACATTCTATAGAAGAATAATGCTGTAAACGAGGAGCTGTTTGTATCCCCATCTTACAGATTTGGAAACTGAGGCTCAGAGAGGGGAAGTAACTGTCTTAGTCAGGACTCCGTTGGTTGCAAGTGACAGAAACTCAACTTGAAGGGCTACATCTACTGACTCATGTAACTGAAAGGTCCCAGAGAGAGGCCTGCCTTCAGGCCTCTCTGGACCCAGCTGCTGAATGTCATCAGACCCGTGTCTCTCTCGACCTCTCAGCTCCTCTGTCCTCTCCGAGAGGCTCCTTCTCACCAGAGTTTCAGGGTTGCATCCCCTGGGCTAGTGGCCAGAAAAGGAGGGAGCCTCTTACACAAAGGTTCTATTGGGAGTCCAGGGCTCGACCCTCAGTGGCCTGGATTGGGTCACGGGTCCTCTCTGACCCCATTGCTGGCCCTGACTGCCAAGCCTGGGTCTTGTACCTGCCCTGGTTCCAGCTGGTGGAATGAGGCCCCCCCTGAACCACACGGACTGAAAGCAGGGGAGAAATGATTCCTAAGAGAAAACTAAGGACCCTTTGCTAGAAGCAGGAAGCGCAGATGTGGGCATCAGAGGCCCACCTGCCAGCTCAGTCGCCGGCCTGATCTCACCACTAGGGGAGAACAATTTTCCTCTGCTGCCTACCTTCTGCTGGGCCCAATGAAGAAGCAATGGCCAGTGACTGTCCTGCCCCCACAGAAGTGCTCCAGAGGGTCCTGCCTCCTCCTTCTGCACCCCTTACCTGCCCCTCCCCAAGGTGGGTAGGTCCGTGGCAGCCAACATCTATGGGGCCATGTTTTCCAGGTGGCAAAGTTAACTGGGATAAAGCATGCTGCTCACCTGTAGCCTGGGCTCTTGTTTCCCAGGCCCAGCTGCACCCAGGGGAGATGGGTGTCTGCTTGGTGTCTCCACGTGATAGGAAGCCACCCCCACCACTGCCATCCAGGTTCAAGCCAACTTTTCCAGTAAGAGCTGGGGGCAAGTCCAGTTTGAGTGGGAGGGATGAGGCCACATCACTTCCTGCAGCCCAGACAAAGCTCCTGCTGCCCCTGGCTCTGATACCTGCAGGAGGAGGAGGCGTCCGCAAACACAGCCCCCTCGACCACTGACAGCACCAACTGACCAGCGACAGCCAGAATGCCACCCCCGGGCGGGCCATCTCCCTAACTCTGAAGCCCACATTCTCGACCTCGTTGAGGAGCTGCCTCTCTCTGCATGACCCCGGCCTGCTTGCAAGGGGAAGAGGAGCCAAGGTGCACCTATTATCGTCTTGCTGAGCCCTTGACCCTGGGAGGAGCACAGACGGGCCCTGAGCTGGGGGCCTCTGGCTTCCCCTGAAATGCCACTTCCCCCGGGACCAGGGGGCAGATGCTGCTGTGCCTGCCCATCTCCCCTCAGCACTCATTCCAAAACATTCTAAGAGTGTCCTCCCATGACTCCTTGTCCCTCTAGGGGACAGCTCTGAAGGCCTGCCCACACCATCTCCCAGAGGTTCATCTCCCAAGAACCAGCCTCGGTTGCTCACTGCCAAGACCCCTATGCTCTCCTTCCCACTGCTCGTCTGTCTGACTTCTTCACACTCCCAAGGGTGCCTCCTGGGGTCCCCTCCCAATCCAACTCCTTGACTCAAAGCCTTGTCTCTAGATCTGCTTCTGGGAGGTCCTGGCCTTAACCAAGCAGCTACTGGTATACCCTCATGTGGGCTGAATGGTGCCCCCAAAAGATACATCCACATCTGAATACCCAGAATCTATAAACTGGGGAAAAGGGTCTTTGAGATGTAATTAAGCCAAGTATCTTGAGATGAGATGAGCCTGGGCTATCTGAGTGGGCCCTAAACCCAATGACAAGTGTCCTTATAGGAGAGGCAGAGGGAGATTTGACACACACAGGAGGAGACGGTGACGTGAAGATGGAGGCAGAGATTGAGGTGACGCAGCTCCACACCAAGGAACACATGGAGTCAGTGGACGCTGGAAGAGGCGAGGAAGGATCCTCCCCTAGAGCCGCCAGAAGGAGCAGGACCATACTGACGCCTCCAGAACGGTGAGAGAACCGGTATCTGCTATGGTGAGCCACCCAGAGTCTGGTCATTTGTTACAGGAGCTCCAGGAAATGAATACGCTCATCTTGTGGGAGACTCTACTGCCCTACCTTTTGGGGTAAGGGTTCAGCACTGCGGTTACATCTCATTCAGCAGGCTGGACTCCATACCTAGGAAGAGCCTATGAGCCACCAAGAGGTTTCCAGCAAAGGAGTCATATGGCCAGTCTGTGCCTTTAAAGGATCCCTGGTGGTTGTGCAGGATGCAGACTGGGACTGGGGTGGGGCTGGGCTCTCCAGCTATGAACCTGGAAAGGCCTAGGACAGATGAGCTGCTGCCAGCATCCTCAACCCTGAAGGCACGGCCACACCCCAGGGAGGCGGGCTTTGATGGTCTCTGTGTCCCCATTGCTGCAGCTGTAGAGCCCGACACCCATTCGAGGCCAGCCAGAAGCAAGGCAGGGCCATCTGGGCGGGGACCATCAGCCCGCAGTGACCTTGAGCATCTCCTCACAAGGACTCCCATCACAGAGGTGACCTTCCACCCCATCTTCTCTGCGCAGCAGGACCTAGGGGACAGCCTTCCAGGAAACCTGAAACCAAAATGTAACGAGCTTCCCTCCTTGCCCAGGTCACTGTCATCCTGCCAATGGTGTTTCAGAGGCGGCGACCCTTCCAGCACCCCCATTCTTGACCTGAGTTGCCAAAACCCGGGGGATGCATCCCTTCCCGCCGCATGCAGTTTTCTCTTGAGGAGAGAGACGGCTCTTTCTCTTTGATGCTGGTGAATGTCATTTATGTGTCATGCATGCCCTTCCTGTGACCACCAAGGTGGCACGTCCAACCTGAATTTATTCTTCTTTTAATACTTCAGCTGACAAGCAATTCCTTCATGTTCCTTGTTCTCTTTGACGAAGCTCTTAAAGGATTAGCTGTACTTTCCATGCCCAACCTCAGGGCTTCCCGTGAGACAAAGAAAAGGGGATCCGATGACCTAATTTCCATGGCAGTAATAACTTTGGGGCAATTTGTCTTCCCTCACTAACCTTCCACTCTCCACCTGTCCATCCCCACCGCCAAGAGGCATTAGGGCAACTCTGTTGCCAGAAGAAAACTGAGAAGCACCACTGGAGAGCTGTGAGGGGGTGGGATGTTTCTTTCTAAGGAAAGAAGGAAACTTTGTTTCCGTTCCTCTGCACAGCTGGGTTAATCATTCCCTTCTTCGTGGCTCCCCTTGAACCAAAACGGGGAACTCTTGCCTGGTGATTCACCATTTCCCTGGAGTGTGTCCCTAGCCACCTCCCTGGATGGTGAACTCTCTTTGGAGAAACACGAAGGCGGCCACGGCCGTCCCCAGTGTCCGGGAAGTCAAAGGAGGGGTGTACGGCTGTTGATGGCAGGCGTTGGGATCTGTGGATAGATGGTGGAGCCCCTGTTCCACGGCTCCGTCAGCCTCCTTGCTAGCCCCTCTGAGGTGATGGACCACTGGGAGGTAGTCTGTCTTTCTCTCTCCCGTTGGCACATGAACATTTGCCAACTGCGAGGACAATCGGGAGAGGGAAAGAGAAAAATAAAACTGTCCACGCAGCTGAGAAGCCAGGCAGGATGATTTTATCAGGCCGCAGGAAATTTACATTCCTAGCCACTCCCTCCATCCTCCTATTTGGCTCCAGTTTAAACCTTCCCTTTGGTTTTTGAGGAGGAATTGGTAGAATTTGCATGTTCCATTTCCACCAACATTCGGTGTCCGGGGACAGGATTGCTGTGGGTTTTTTTGGCAGACCCCTGGAGAGACCCATTGTTAGGCAAAGGAAGAGACCAGAGGGACCCTGGACAGGGTGGAGCTCAGGGCGGGGCTCAGTGCTCTTCTCTGACCTGGTCCCACCGAGGCTAGACTGAGGGAATGGAAAGAAACTGAGGCACAGAGAAGGGGGCAAATGAAGCATAAAGGTGTGGACACCCCCTCTGACCTGGTGCTTCTCCTTTCTCCACTTGGTGCCTCAGTTTCCCCCTCTGGGGCTTGAAGGATTGCACTTGGTCCGAGTTTGCTAAAGTGTGGTGTTGTGACAACAAATCACATAAGGAAAAATTTTGTTTCCTGCCCAATTCTTTGTCATTTTCTGATTACGTCAGGAAAAATCCCAATCTGACATTCTGTGACCCCTTAGCCCTCGCAGACCTCCCCTTGGAACAAAGCAGACCTGAGGATCTTCTGCAGGCAAGGCCTACAGCCAGGTTTAACAACGCTTGTTTCCGTTGCCTTTCTTTTCATGGTTTCCATCGTTTAACATGGCAAGGAATAACGATTTTCCACTTCAGACCCTTTGTAAAGAAATCTATTAAATTCTTTAAGAAGGTGAATTGATTTAGAAACAAATATCAGAAAATCCCCTCTGCGGGAGTGGAAGGGCGCACGCTCGCAGAGGTGGTGGGCTTGCATCCAGTGGGGCAGATGGGGTGGAAGCGTCCCCAGACGCAGGACCCTGGTTGCCTCCCTTCCTCCCAGGTCTACGGTCGCGAGGCTCTGGAAACCAGTCCATGGCTGGGACGAGCTCGTGAATCTGCATAAGAGGTTTGTGAAATAGATGTCCTCCACGTCCACAAGTGAGGGTGGGGTCAACTGATGGGGTGTCAAGAAGCAGGGACACAGCACGGTTGAAACCAGAGAAGGAGTCACATGGCTCCAGCCGGGGAGAGGACCCTCAGAGCTGGGCTCTGGACGGGCGAGCACAGGGCGGGTCACATGGTGAGGGACAACGGCTGCTGGGTCCTTGGAGGAAAGCTGCCCATCTCTTTGGGTTTTGTCTTTAGCTGCCTTAGGAACTTGCCCGAGCTCTCCTTCCTCTGTCCACAGGAGCCCTTCTAGAAAGGAGCCTACCCTTGGTTCCAGAGCCATCCATAGCCACAGACACAGAACAGTCCAGGAGCTTTGGGCAGGCGGCCCGACACGGCAGAGGAGACAAGAAGGACACAGTGACAACGGGTGCCTGTGATCACCTCGCTGACTCGCTCCAGCAGCCTCACAAAGAGCCTGCTGCTCTATCTCCCTTTTGCAGTTGGGGAGACAGAGGCTCAGGCATTTAGGATCATCCAGAGATACGATAAAGAGCAGAGCAGGCAGGAACCATGTGCTTCCTCCTGCCCAGGCCGGCCACCATCTCACTCCTGGGTGAGGAGGGAGCAAAGCCAAGGCAGGGTGCAGCCCTGGCCTCCTTGGGCGTCTGACAGGATTGGCAGCCGTCCATCTTTTCCAGGGCTGTCTGAGGCGGGGACAGTCCTGAGCTGGTATTTGAGGCACTGAGTCAAGCAGAACACCTGTCGTGCTCATACGTGCACACCAGGGTGTGAGGCTGAAGAGATGCCAGTCCCCCACCCCATCCGAGGGATGGGGGTGCCAGGGACTTGCTGTTATAACCTGCTCAGGCTCTGGGGGGCAAAGTCCTTTTTCTGGGAACTGAGGAAACTCCTCCACCCTTAGCCTGCTTAGTCCCTGCAGCATATGGAGGGAGGGTGCCTGAGAAGTGGGGACAGGCGCCCCCTCTCCTCCTCCCCATCACCTCCTCTCCCATCATGTCCTCCCCCTCCCCAGTGGTCAGTTCTCACATTTGAGGACTGAAGAGCCAAAGCCGAAGCAGTTAGCTTTCACGGTGGTTCCAGGGCCACTGGGACACCCCCACAGCTTGGTGATGGCAGCTAAGGGAGGAGGCCTCAGAATCAGTGGCCACCACAAGACACCACTGTTGTCTAGTTGTGCGACTCTCAAGTTCACTTGGAGGAGCTTGTTTCAAAAGCAGATTCCCAGGCCCCACGTGGGAGTTAGTCTGTCAGGGCCCTGGAAGTGGCATTTCTAACACATTCGCTCAGGAGAGGTTGAGGCTAATAGTTGGGAGGCCCCACTTGAGAGATATGGATCTCGGGGGCTGTACACGGCTCCTGCATCGATGACCAGTCTCCAGGGAGGACCCGTTTCCAGGCAGCCATGAGGTTGGCTTACCTCTTCTGTGCACTGGGCATCGTGGGAGATGTCCATGTCTGCATGTGGAAGGGGTGTCACCTGTTAATCGTCTCTTGGGGACAGAGAAGCACAAGGAGCCAGGCCAAGGCACAAGTGGGAAGTCTTAGTCTCGACCTAGAACCCACTCTCAGGGCTTCCTGGAGGAGGTGGGCCTGGAGCTGGGGCCTGAGCAGTGGCGATTTGAGCCCGGAGGGAGGAAATCCTCAATGGTGGGAACAGTCTGAGAAAGACACCTGGAGACTGGACAGGGTGGGTGTGGCTGGGAGGGTGAGGAGGGCAGGGGCAGAAAGACATCTGTGGATGGTCTTCAGATTGGAGACAAGATCCTGAATTAAGATGGCCCCGTTTTCCAGCCTTATAGAACCCACGGGTTCCTTCCGAAGCCTTGCTCTTAGGTCCCTGTCCCGCTCAGGCTCTCCCCTTGGGCACCTGTGCCTCAGTTCTCACCCTGTAGCGAGCTCCTCCTCAGAGCTCTGGCCTGTCATCTGTGCCAGCAACACCTTTCTAGCACTGGACGCTGGCCAAACCCCAAGGGTTGGCTAAAATTCTGACCATCTCTGGTTCCCAGATCGTCAGCCAAGGCAGAGAGGGACCCACAGACCAGGATCCAGGAGCGGACAAGAGCGATTGGTGAGGAAGGGGCTGTTTTCCCGGGCCAGGTGGACACTGCCCTGTGCTCAGGTCACAGAGTGCATCCTTTCCACAGCGCTCAACTCCAAGGCCGCCCAGGGAGCAGACGTGACCCCCCATTTTATGGAGGGGAGCCTGGGGCTCAGGAATGTGGCCAGCCTGGCCAGAGACCACCAGGTTAGGGGTGAGCAAGCCTTGAATCTCACCCCAGGCCTAACCCCACAGCCTGTGCTCCCAACCTCCATGCACACTGCCTGCTGTCCTTCAGGCTTCCTGGGTTCTGCCTGTTTATCCAGTAATGGCAAATGTCACCCTGTGGGTCCCCTTGTCTCTGCTGTCTAGGGGCACCCAGGGAGCAGAGAGGCATGAAGGAGGGCCAGAGGGCCCGAGGCACCGAGGAAGGGCTGGCCGTGTCTCCTCCACTAAGGGCTCGTGCCAACACCCCAAGAAAGAGGAAAGCCCCGGGACCCACCCCTGCACTCTGGACTGGGCCAGAAAGCTGGGCTCACACCTGCAGCCTCCAGGGAACCGTGTGCTCTGGACCCTGCCTACGCACCACCTTTGCGATCTGAGTCCTTTCCTCAGCCCATCCATACTACCACTTACAGGATTTTTTGCCTTAAATTAACTCTAGATAAGCTTACATTTTAAAACTTAACCTACTACCCAAGCAATACTCTCCATGAAATCCCAGGTAGGATGAGCCGTAAACATTTTCTAGCACCTGCTAAGATCAATAAACCCGCAGCCATGAAAACAAACCATCTCCACGTGTTCCACCACACCTCTCCACCAGGGGTGCACAGACCTAACCCAGGTTGGCAATGCATCCAAAACCCTCAGCCCAGCACTGGCACACAGCAGGTGCTTTATCAATATGACTTCCTGCTGTGGGTGGGAGCTGGTCTCAGCCAGGGAAACATCTTCTCTGGAACTTTCTCTGATTCCCCATCAGAACATCTCCCCACCTCCTGCCTGCCCGCCTTGCTGTGCTGGTTTTCCAGCTCCTGCAACCCTGTTGGCTGCTCGCTGTCACCCAGGGCCTGTTTTCTCTCTGGCTTCCTGATGGCAGCCACCACCTGGCCCTGTCCTGGGTGTTAGCGCTGAACTTCACCTCCTGAGAACAGTAGGGGACATACTTGAACAGGACTCCAGGACAGTCATCCTACAAGCCTTCCTCCAGAGTGCCCAAAATAGTCTTCCCCTCCAGATCTAGAGATTCTTTGCACTGTTTTCCTCCAGAATCTGAAATCAAGCTTCTGTCCAATGACTCAATTCTTCCCTGGAGTCCGCCCTCTCCCATAATTGTAGCAAAAAATGAAAGTCCTGGAAAGGGGAGGCGTCACGCCTGGAGTATGTGGCCCTGTGCCTTCACCTGTCCCTGTGGAGTGTTTTGAGGATGAAGTGGGTGTGGGGCTCTCTGCTCGTCGAGGATAGCTTCAGGTGCTCCCCACGATGGCAGCAGCTGCTCTGATGCCTAGGAGCTTATCCTGAGCCCCTAGAGTGTCCAAGGACCAAGAAAAGTGCTCAGGGACCCCCTTCTGCTGCTCCTTCCATGCCAGCAGAGGCTGGGTTGGTGGCTCCAGAAGAGATGTTCACATCGCCTGTGTTCGTATGCCCAGGATGAGCAGAGGCAGAAAGTGACCGCCTCGTTCCAGGGAAATATGTTTTGGAGAAACAGCTATAAAACTAGTAGTAGGCTTTCCTGGGACCCTGTGCATTTCCTTGGTGGCACTTGTGATAATCTGTCCTTGTATGTTAAGCTGTGCTGGAATCTGTTTAATATCTGTCACGACAATAGATGTCGAGCTTCCTGAGGGCAGGGACTCTATCTGCCCACTTCACCACTGATTCCTGAACCCAAAGAACAGCGCCTGGGGCATGCGAGGCACTTGGTAAACATAACAAGGAAAAAGGGAAGGAGGAGGGAGGCAGAGACGGAGGACTCACCTGAGTCTCCCTGACACTAGAGGCCCCTGGGGGAGGTTGTGTAGGCTCTTTTTGGGGAGGCTGAAAGTTGCACCCCTGCATTGAGAAGGAGATCAAATTAGATGATTCAAGTTACCCCCCCAAAATACTAATATTCTAGAATTCTGCAAAATGCAAGCTTGGCTGTCCAAATTAGTAATGGATGTTATCAATAACCTGACCCCCAGTCATTAAGGAAAGGTTCGATGATGCTGACTGTGTTCTGTTACCCAAAGCAGGAACCTACGCAAAGTATCCACAGTGACGCCCATCAGGAGCAGCTATAAGGAAGTGTGGGTGCTCAGAATGGTTTCCGCTTCCCTCAACCGGAAAGCTCACTTATCCGGAACACTTTGTACTCTAAAAACGCCAGGCGCAGGGAGTTGTTGCCGAGCTTCTAGATGGTTTTGCTAAGTTTTGACATTCCTTAACCATGCTCACTTGAACTATTGATTAAAATCAGCAGTTTCCCTTGCCGTTCATTTTTTCAATAATGCTAATTTTAGTAATTCATTAAGTTAGGCCTGACAGTGTGTCTGCTTCTAACATGTGTAATGAGCCAAATCATGAAATTAGATAATGTGTGAACTCCAGGGTGAAACAGGTAATTGGCCAAGCATCGCCAATTGACTTGGCACACAGCTATGAGAACATGAACCCCACCGTGTGCTGAAACCTGCAAAGACCGCCAGGCTGCTCCAAACGCCCGTCTCAGAGCCAGAAGGAGACTTTTCCCGTTAGGACCAATGAGTTGTCTTGTTTTCATAGTTCTTTGTATTAGAAAGATATTCTGCCCCAGACCGTCATCATTCATTCCTGAGTTTAATATCCTGAGGTATCAGGAAGTTTTCCACAGTATGTAAATTAAATTCTTTCTTCTGAAGCTCAGATCCATTTCCTTCTGAGCTGATAACAAACTGCCAGCCACAACTGTCTGTGAGATAACCAGAGATTCATAGATTTTTAGGGTTATCTGATTCAAATCCTCTTTCTGAAGAAAACCACATGGATAGGTGAGCAAATATCTTGCACAACCACAGGGAGAGCTGGAGGCAACGACGGTCTCAGAGTCCAAGACCCCTGCAACCCTCGCCTGCCCCCATTCCCAGTCTACTCCCCACTGCTTCACAGGGAGATCTGAGGAGCAGGTAGAATAATGCCAAGTGTGTGTCTTTTGAAGGACCTGAACAGCTCAGTCATGGGGAAGGAAATTACTCTTGGCTTTGAAAGTATAGGAAGAGTTGCCCAGCCTCACTCATAATAAGAACAACGCAAATGAGGCATCTATCAGATTGGCATGAGCACAGAGTTTGGCAACACCCTGCGATCGCTTGGCATGGGGACACCTGACACCCTTGAACATGGCAACTTCTTAGGAGCCAGTGGCAACATCCATTTAGACTAACAATGGACACACCTTTTGACCTGGCAGCTCTCCTTCTAGGAATCTGTCCTGCAGACATTCTCATGCATTGCCCAAAGTCACAAGGAGAACACTGGAAACTACAGAGGGACAGCAATGGGGCGATGACTCTCTGTAAATGATGGCTCGTTCAAAACAGTTGATGAGCCACCCCAAGGATGAGTCAGCTCCATTGGCACTGATGTGGCACTCTCCCCCAGTAGCCTGCTAACCAAGAAAAGCGAGGCACTGAGAAGTGCACACTAGATGCCCAAAAAGTAAAAAGGGGGTCATGATACATAAATATGCATGGAATATGCATATGCGTGGAATATTCCAGGCAGGATGTTCAAGCAATTGTACTGTTGCTTCTGAGGAGGGGAAGTGGAGAAGTGGGAAGGGCTCACGATGGATTTTCCTTTATCCTTTGTTATAGTTTGAAGCTGTTCCCATGTGCGTACATTTCTCATGTAGTACATTTATACGTATATTGATGTAGCAGAACGGAAGTTGATCGTGACCTTTAACATCAGACAAGCCTGGCTTGAGGGCCAGCTCCACCTCTTCACACCTGCTGGTGCCTGAGACTCTGTGTCCTCATCTGTAGAACGGGGAGACCCTGCTCTAAGGTGCCGAGCCCTGGGCACGGCTCCCTAGGACTGGCACAGGGAGATGTCGATTGCTTTTGCCAGCTGCCCCATGGAAACGGCAAGGGTAATTTTCTTTGTCTGCATACATGTTCCCAGAGAGCTGAGGTGTCCTACATGATTTTGTTTTTAAAGGTCAAAGCAGAACAGCCAGATCTGAGTATCGCTGTGCCTTCTGGGCCATGTGGCCGTGGGTCTCAGCTGCTCAACAGAAGCTTCCTGCTCCCCCTCCCAGGCTCCAGGCTCTCCCAGGGATCTCCTGTCCATACTTGGTGCTTGTTTGCTGGGTCCCAATGCTCTTCCCTTCCATCTCACGGCTGGCCCGAGACTGGTACTGCCAACATTATGTCCTCACTCAAACTCACACGGGGTCCCAGTCCTCCATCTCACTGACTCATCACTGGGGCTTCCCTCAAGCCTACAAAATGTTTCAGAATCTTCCAAATCTTTGTTTCAGCATCTCCAACACACAGATGAGCAGGATTTGGGGATTTTATGGCCAGAGGGAATCCTAGGGCCCATGGAGTGAAGGGAGAGAAGGCTCCAGACTCTCAGTTCACTGGGTCAGAGCTGGGCCTCCGAAGCCACAGCCCAGGGCTTGTCCCACGGCACAGCCTCTGCCTCTGCCCTGTCCCCTGCCAGGAGCACCGCCTGCAGCTTTTCTTGTGCTCAGCTGTCCCTCAGCATCCCTGTCCCAACACAAGTATCATTTCCTTCAGCCATCTCCCGTGGCCGCGGCAACTAGGCAGCCCCTCTCCATCACTCGCAGCCTCTCTCCACTCCATTCTTTTCTTTTACCTCTGTTTAGTTATGTACTGTCCGTGTCCTCCATGGAACGGAAGCTCCCACAGTGCCGGGGACCTGGATTATCCCTCATGACAGGAGCCCCAGCATCTTGAACCGTAAGAGTTCACCAAACGTTCCTTGAACGAATTACTGATGACAGCACTTGAAAAACGTCTTCATTCTCTCCTGGAACAATTATGTAGGTTTAGCTCCAGAACTTCTAAGAGCTGTCCAATCTCCCGTCTACTGAGGCCCAGGGCCCTGCGCTGGGCACTCAATGCCTCTCAGCCGGGCCACACTGTCCCTCTTAATCATCTCCCCCAGCTTCCTTCCCCAATTAGAACCTGCAGCCCCGATCAGACAGACAGACAGACACACCTCCACATCCACACACACATGCACCACACACACACATCCACACCCACACATAAAGACACACATGTACCCCTCACATCCTCACATCCTCGCACCCCACACACACACCCCTACACCCACCCACAGCACACACCCACCCCCCCACACACGCACTATGTACACACCACACACATCACACATCTCCACGCACACCACACACACATCGCACACATAGCACACAGTGAATGGAGACCTTAGTTCCCACTTGGTGGTGTGACAATTGAGCGAAGGAGTGAGTCTAGTATCGTAGTAAGCAATCAAGAAATGGTTGTCATTCTCCTCCTCCTCCTCCTAATCATTTTAAAATTTATTAGAGTTGGCTTGACATGTTTTGAGAGGGAGCCCGTGAGAGGGAGCCCCCTGCAGCCGGTTTGCCCAGCTCTGGAGCGGTGCCAAGGGGCTGCTCTGAGCGAGGCCGAGGCCAGCAAGCTGACCTTTCCCTGGGCTTCAGGGTCTTCGGGCTGAGACATTAAAGTGGAGCTGGCGGCGGGGGCAGGCCCCAGGTGGCTTGGGCCTGTCCGCCAGGATAGGCCTGCCCTCACAGCCAGGCGAATTGATCCTGCTGGATGGCATCAGCCACACCACCTTTCTCTGCACCCCCATGCTCCTCTTGGCCAGGCGGCGGCCACCTTGAACAGTATTGCGCGCTTGCCTTAAGACGTCCACCCAACGAATACCTAAGTGGTGACCCAGGAGCTGGCATGGGGACCTGGCACTGCAACCTGTGGGGCAGGACCTGGCCGTGCTGATACATGGGCCAATGAAGACAAAGGAGTATAACTGGAGAAAGAGGACCCCCACCTCCCCCGTCCCCATGCGATCCTGACTGCACTGCTTCATCCTGAAACCCCAGGCTCGGGAAGACGGGCTGCCTGCGATGCTGTTCCGAGGCGCATCTGGCCCCGCCCCTCCTCTCTGCCTCCTGGCAGCGCTTCCCTTTCCCAGGTAACTCTGCTGTATCTACTGAGAAAATCTTGCTCACAACTCTCCGTTCACTGCATCTCATAGAGACCATCAATTGTGCTTGTTACTTTCTCCACGGAGTAGCCTAGGTGGAAGTAACTGAGCCTAATCACAAATTCACCTTTTTTTCCACAAATTAAACCACAATGAGTTACCATTCCATATGCACGAGAACAACAAAAATTTAAAAGCCCACCAAAACTGAGTGTTGGCAAGGGTGTGGTGGAACCGGAGTTCTCAGAAACCACTGTGGTGGTGGAAGATGGCACAAGCTCTTTGGAACTTTTTGACAGTTCCTGATAAAGTTCAACATACGGGTATCTCATGAGGCAGCAATTCCACGCCTCGGAATTCACCTGAGAGGAATGAAAACATATGTACAAGTGTTCATAGCAGCTTCGTTCGTAATGGCCCCAAACTGGAAACAACCCAAATATCTATCAGCAGCAAGATGGTAAACAGACTGAGTGTATTCCTACAGTAAAATACATCCATAAGAGAAAAAATAACAAATTGCTGATACACACAACAATATGGATGACTCTCAAAAGCCTTATGTTGAGTGAAAGAAGACAGATACAAATGTGTTCATCTGTATCGTCCCGCTTACGTGAAGTTCAAGAACAGGTAAATTAATCTATGGTACTAGAAACCAGAATATTGGCTGCTGGTGGGTAGGGGTGAGGTGGTGCCGGAAGGAGAGAAGGGAACTTTCTGGGATGCGGGAAATGTCATGTATCTTGATTGGGATGGTGATTGCATGTGTATATACCTAGTAGAATTCATTGAGCTGTAAACTTAAAATTTGAGTATTTTACTGAATTTAGGTATAACTCAAACAAACCAAGTAAACGGGGAGGGAAATGCCACATTTCCCAAGCTCAGATTTCTAGCCAGCTCCTTCATCAATGTCTCAACTTTAAATTGCACTAACTCTGCGTGCAAAGACCCCGTTGGCAGGGCACTCCTGTACTCCAAACCGATGTACTTAAAAGTGTGTCCCTGAAGCAGTTTGCAGCACAAAGGAGGCCCAGAATAAGTTAGAGCTATTTTGACGATGCGGTTGACATGTATAGAATTGTTCTGCGTACATTCACACTTCTGGATATTTTATCGCCTAATAAGGAGAAAGTTATGTGTGCCATTTCTGCGCCTTGGAATTCCTGTTGGAGCAATCTACTGAGGCCGAGAAGGCGTGTGTTATCAGGGATGGAATTTTGTTTACAGGGAGAAAGGTACCCTGGAGCCCGCCTGGTGGTCCGATGTCAGGAAAAGCTCTCAGGTGATTGATGGAACGTCTTAATTGCTCAGGAAGCCGATGTGCGGCTGCGCCCTGGCTGGGGGTCGGCCTCCAGACACGAACACCTCTGTGGAGCTGCTTCGCCTGGTCTTGACCCGGCCGCATCTTTTCTTCTCTGAATGTTTACTTGTTCTGCCCCCTCACTTCTATCCCTAACTCTTGATTGCATCTCCTCCTTCCTGACAGTTCCAAGGAAGTTTCCTCTCCCTTGCCTTGTTAGAACCTCCCAATACCCCTGGGAGGTGAGGGTCATGAGCTCCTTTATATGAGGGAGAAGAGCGAGGCTTCAGAGAGCTCCTGTGGGAACACACAAAGCTCACACGGTGGAGATGGCAGAGGCAGATGACCCTCTGCCTGTCACCTCCCCACTCAGTGTCCTCTGGCCCACTCTCAAGTCTTTGGACATCTGACCCTCCCTTTGAGTTCTCCACAGCATAGCTCAGGGCTGAACTGATTCGTGGGGAGACGGGGTGCTTAATAATACGGATTGATGGATTGACCAGCTCGCACTCCATTGGCGATTGTTTTATGAGTCTCCTGGGGCAAACATTCCTCCTGGTTAGACTTTTGCTCCATCAATTAGGGATGCTATGGGTGAGCTGACTGTGTCAGCTAGAGATCAAACTCTAAAGAATGTTTAGTGTCTGCTCTGAAGCACGCTAGCTGAGCCTGGATCCCAGGCTGGAGAGGCAAGCCTGCGAAATGTCAGACACCCCAAGCAGTGCAAACACACTGGGGTGGGCCTGCGGAAATCAATTCAAAGGACCGTCATTAGCATTTGGGCAAAGGCTGCACTACTGAGGGGTGATGGAGATATGAAGGGTGCTGCTCAACTACAAGGTCATTCTGCCTTCATCAGTTTATCGACTGTTTTTATCCCTGGAACTCAAGAATAAAATATGTTACCTGAGCAAAAATGGAACAGTAAAATGTCTTTATCACTCAAATATGGCTTTCTGGCTGTCAACAGGAAAGGGCTGGGGGAGGGCAGAGGCGGATGGCTCTGGAATTGCTCCTCTTGTCCTGAGCCCTCAGAAGAAAGTCTCCAGCAGGTGCCTAGAGCTGGTGCTGACAGCCTTCCCCAGGGAGGCTGCTTGAGGACACATGGCTCATCCTGCTGAACTTGGACGAGAGATGTGTCCCAGGAAGGTGCACCCATCTGCTCGGGCAGGCAGGCACCCCCGCTGGGCCTCCAGACTCTGAGGAGCATTTCATGGACTGTCTCTGTGCTCTGGCCCAGGGATTCTCATTCGCCGTTAAGTCCACTTCTTTGATTCCTCAACACCCTTTCCCCACTTTCTCAGCCCTGCAGGGGTTTTGGTTATAATTTTTCTTTCTTAGTACTTTAAAAAATCTATATGCTTGGGGGCCCTGGTGGAGCTGCCCTTAGTATATTGACACCAAGCCCAGCTCAGCCTCAGACTCAGCTTCATCTTTAGCTCCAGCCCAGCTTCAGTCTTAAACCACAGCCCAGATGAGCCCCAGCCCAGCCCAGCTCCGCCCTGCCCAGCTCTGCCCTGCCCAGCTCCGCCCTGCCCAGCTCTGCCCTGCCCAGTTCTGCCCTGCCCAGCTCCACCCTGCCCAGCCTTAGCTGGCTCATCCGAGCAGACTAGTCCCTGTCCATCATCCTGGCTGCAGCAGGCAAACCGACAGAGGGGCAACAGGAATATGCTCTTCAAGCAGCCAACATCATTAACTGACCAAACGAGTAAATTAGATGCCTGATATTATAAATTAAAAATTATGCTAGCTTTTCTTTCAAAATGCCGACCCCAAATACAAACCTACATTAGGATGCATGGAGGGACAGTGTGAAAGAAGGCTGTAAGGAAAGTGGGACCCAGTCAAACTGGGGGCATGAGATAGCAGTTCCCACACACACACACACACACACACACACACACACACGCCTGCCTGCCGCCAACGCTGGAAGAAGACTCTGGAAAGTCCTTAACATGCAAATTTCTGACACCCAATGGAAGAGCTAATACAAACAGTGGAAGAGAAACTGTGACTATAAATAACTTAAGCTCCTTGGGGCCCTGCAGTGGCGCTCCCTTGGAGCCTCTCTGGGTCTGAGCAGAAGGCACCTGCTGGGTGGCAGAACGTCTAATTGGGAATTTGATGAGTCTCTGGTCTAACTAGAGCTCCCGGGGGTAGTGATGTGGGCTGGCCCCTCCCGCATTCACTGGGAGGCTGGAACAGAAGGGCCCTGCTCCACAGCTCCGGGAGGCCGCCTCTTGCTCAGAAATTAGTCCGAGCGGCTCTCTGGGAGCCACAATGATTTCTTCAATAATTTCAATTTGAATTTCTTCCCTCCATCTGCGGGCATCTTGATCTATATTGAATGTATGTGTCGGGAACTCCATGCTTCCCAGCCACGCTTGCTTCTGTCCCTTGAGGTGCTCGCGGGTCAGGCCTGGCAGGGGCAGGTTTTCTGCGGAGCTGTTTCTCCCTCTGACTGGCCTGGCTTTGAGTGGCCAGTTGGGGGTGAGGGGATGAAGAGCTGTGGGCAGAGAAGTGGGAGGCCAGCCCAGGAGGGGGAGAGCCCTGTCCTGGTGGGGGCGCCAGGGGCAGATGGCCGGAGCGGCCCAGCTCTGGCCCAAGGACAACTTCTCTGCTTCTACTGGTGACCCCTCTGCTCTCCGCACGGTAGCCAGAGGGCAGCTTTCGTCTGTAAACCTTTTATTGACAGGTAAGGTGTACAGAGAGGGCACGGCTCCATGGCTCTCACACTCACCTCACCTGTGTCACCGGCCCCCAGACCAGGAAGCCAAATGACCGAGACCTCAGAAGTCCCCTGATCCTCCCTTTCGGTAGGCACCACCTAAGGAAGGGAGCCACGATGCTGACTGTGCACAGCACTGACTAGCTCTCCCTCATTTGCAAATTTATTAAGTGGGGCCATTGGGAGGATACTTTTTTTTTCTTAAACAATAGAAATTTATTTTTTCACAATTCTGGAGGCTAGAAGTTCAAGATCAAGGGGTCTACAGGGTTGGTTTCTTCTGAGGCCTCTCTCCTTGGCTTGTGGATGGCAGTCTTCTCCCTGTGTCTTCACACCGTCTCCCTCTGTGTGTATCTGTGCCCTAATTTCTTCTTAGAAGGGCCTGGTCATTGGATTAGGGCCTACCATAATGTCCTCGTCTTAACTTAATTACCTCTGGGACTCCATCAAACTAAAAAGCTTCTGCATGGCAAAGGAAACCATCAACAAAACAAAAAGACAAGCTAACAGTTGGGAGAAGATATTTGCAAACCATCTATCAGGTAAGGGGTTAATATCCAAAATATACAAAGAACTCCTACATCCCAACAACAAAAAAACCAACAACCCAATTAAAAAAATGGGCAAAAGATCTGAACAGAGATTTCTCCAAAGAAGATATACGGATGGCCAACAGGCACATGAAAAGATGCTCAACATCATTAGTCATCAGGGAGATGCAAATCAAAACTACAATGAGACATCACCTCACTCCAGTGAGAAGGGCTATAATTAACAAAAGAGGAAACAAGTGTTGGAGAAGATGTGGCGAGAAGGGAGCCCTCACACACTCCTGGTGGGAGTGCAAACTGGTGCAGCCACTATGGAAAGCAGTACGGAGATTCCTCAGAAAATTAAGAATAGATCTACCATATGAGAGCATACTTTTTTATCTCTGGCTTCTTTCTCTCACGTCTGTGGCATTCATCCAGGTCACAGAAGCTGCAGGTAGCATTCCTTAATTCCTAATTTGAACGCAGCAGACCCATTGATCCGACGCACTGCTGACAGACCTTTCGTAGCTCCAGCTTTGAGCTCCTGGGGAAAACACTGCCGTGAATATTCAGTACGTGACTTCAGGTGAACACATTGCGCTGCGTTCCGCCTGGCTGTGGAATCAGGCCACAGGCTTGGTGTGCATGTCGCTGAGAAGATGCTTTGCCAGGCCTATGGAAGGACTGGCTCATCTCATCATCCAGGACCCATTTAAATGCCATGTCCCCAGAGGGGCCTTCCAGACCTCACTATCTAGAGCACCCTTCCTCAGGAGGCCCTGGGCTTTCCTCCTCTTTCGGGCACTTGTCGTAGTTTGTAGTAGTATATTCATTTTCGTATGTTTGTGTCAGGCCCACCTCCCTGCCCTGCCATAAACCCCGTGGGGACAGGGAGCCAATTCTGCCTTATTTGCTGCACTCATCCCCTCCACCAACATTTACTGAGCACCAACTACACGCCAGGCACAGGAATGGCACCTAAGATTCAGCCCTGAACAAGGCAAGAGTCCCTGTCTTCGTGTACCCTGGAGCCCAGGGGTGGAGAGAGATTTTAAGCAAATGAATACAGAACACATCATAAGTCCTCAGAGCAGAGTTGAGGGATGGAGAGGAAGGGCGGGGAGTGGGCGCCGTGGAGGAAAAGCTGGCAGACCGGAGTGGCTGCAGCTAGGCAGGGGCTAGAGTAGGTGAGACTGAAGTCAGGGAGGGGCGGGGACGGCAATGCAGGGCGCTACAGGCACATTGGAAGCTCCACTCAGAGCCCAGCCCAGGGTTCCACAGATGTTTGCTGAGTGAACGAATGAGTGAATGAATGGGCGTCCTCCTCATTGTCCACACAGCCCACACAACTCCTGGGTATTCCCCTCACCTGCTGCTCTGAGTCCTTGTCCCTTTCTGATACCACAGGGTTAGAGGGTCCATTGACCATGTTTGCCCGTAGACAGCCTCTGAATGCCCCTCTCTGGCCTGGCTCTTGTCCACCTACCCCACCCCACTAACAACCAGCCACAGCCATGTCATGTGGCATTTCCCAGGAAGGTGACACTGGCCAGCTCTGCTGAGGACACATGGAAAAGCCACAACTTGTCAGCCACTGTCCCACCAGGCTGCTGCCAAGAGGCCCCCTGGGGCCCCTAAACTCCTGGTGGGCTGTCCCTTCATCACCATCTATTTTCATTGTTTAAAGATGTAACCGAAATCGCAGCAGAATAGATACTCCCCACTGGGGCTGAAAGAAGAAGTGGTGGTGCTGGGGAAGCCCTGTGGACGACGGGCCTGCACAAGTGGCCACAGTTGCCCCAGCCTCTTCCGTGGGAAAGAACCGCGAAGATTAAACAAAGATAGCTTGTTTTGGCCAAGCCAATGTGGGAGTTGAAAGTCCCAGGATAACGTGTGTCAACTTCCACAGCTTTGAAAACGAGTTCGTCTCCAGCTAGCTGAGGACATGCAGGCAGAGGTCAGAGTTTGGTTGTTCAGCTGTCTGCACACACAGGAGGGAAGAGCCCCATGCCCTGGGACGGCAGCCAGGAGGGACAATTTTCTCTATGGTTTGGCTTTTCTACGTCGGGATTAGAAACAAGCTTAGAAAAGATCAATGAGAGGGGAAGAAAGATGGAGTTGTGTGTGGGAAGGTGGGGTTCTCTCCTTTTCTCCCACCCACTCCTCCTCTCTCTTTCTCTCTCTTTCAAGAAACTAGCCAATGGGAAGCATTCTGTTGATCAATGCTTAGATTTTTAACTAACCCTTCAATCACCCAACCCTCTCTCCTAATAACCAGCATTTTGTTTATCCATGTGTTCAACTCTCCAGACATTCATCCACTTAACCATCTATCTGATCATCCCTCCACACATCTGTTTATCTGTTTGACCTTCCCTCCCCACTTCCATCCACCTAACATCCACCATCCATTCAAACATATAACCATCCACTCATCCACGCATCTATGCATCCGTGCATCCACTCATCCATGCATCTACCCATCCATGCATCCTACAAACACGTATTTTGCACCCACTATGGACCAGACACTGTTCTGGGGGATACAGTGGGGAACAGTACAGACCCAGCCCACCTGGAGCTTATTTCCTAGTGATAAAATCCAATAAATATCTAATGACTGCCTATTTTGTGCTGAGCCCAGCTGGCAGGTCCAGGAAAGGCTTCCTGGGAGAAATGACAGGCAGGTTCTGGGCACGGGGCCGGGGGGGGGGGGGTGACTGGGAGTAAGCCAAGTAGAAAAAATAGTCCAAGCACAGACCCATGCATGGCCCCCTCCCCCGGAAGGTGCACAGTTTTCCCATCTGTGAAATGGGTACAATGGTATTGCCCGCCTCTAGGGCTGTGATTAGAATACTGTTCTCAAAACACCAGTGGCCTGGCACAGAATGGTACTCTGTGTTACTGTTAATAACAAAGGTCAATAACAATAATTATTAATTATTAAATCATACAACGCACTAATAATAATTAATACTCAGTGAGGTGTTATTAGCACACAGCTGTGGTTATGGTCATGATTTACAGTTGTCTTTCCGTGATGTCTTCCTGGACCCAGCTTTGCAGGAGGAACTTGCCCAGGGAGCCGGGAGGAGGGTCACAGCCTTCTGACTTCCCTCTCCCTACAGCACAAGTCCCAGAGAGGTGGGGCAGCGCTCCCACGGCAGGGCTCCCGAGGCTGACAGGAGGACCTGCCTCAGCCCGGCCTCTCGCAGCAGGGTGGGGCGCCTGCAGAAAGGTCCCCGCCTCACCAGACCAGGCCTCCGCCCGCGGCCTCAGGAGTGGTGCGTCCTACTCTCCCCTTAATAATGCCAGATGGCTGTCACCCATGAATTGCGCTAAAACCTTTTGGGAAAGTGTTTATATTTTCAGCTGAATGACCTCTTGGGGTAATGAGTTTCCATAACAACTAATGGGGGCCAGCCTGCTTCCGCCCTGGGCAGGCCGGGTACCTTGAGTGCTCTGATTTGCATCTGCAGCAGGCAGTGGCAATTCCTGTTTGCCTCTGCGTGTGGGTAGGTGGCACCGGGACAGAGCCTGGGGGGGGGGCTTTGCCGGTGACCACTCTCTGACATGAGCCTGTCCCCACCTGGGTGAGGGGACAAGCTTTCGCTGGCTGGAAGCTTAGCGAAAGCATTCCTGGACCCCAAGAGGGAGCACCTGGCTCGGTGGTCACCTCCTCAGCCAAACAAAGGGAAAGTTTGCAGCACAAGGAAACGAGCACATAAATCAAAGTGTCAGCATCCACGGCTGGCGGTTCTCTCTGCCCAGCGTTTCTGACAGTGGGGAGAGAAGGGGAGAGATTTACGGAGACCCTGACAGATCACCTCAAGCGGGAGCCATGTATTAAAATGGAACAGGCCTGGCTCTGACTTGCAGTAAACACACCGCTAGCAGCCAAGTCTTAAACGGGAGGCCCCGGGGGCCCCTCCCGGCCAGAACACCTCCCGAGGAGGGAAGGCTGGGTTCAGTTTCCAGCATGGAGCCCTCCTGAGTGCGGCTCCCACCAGAGGGGGAAGTGATTCTAAAGTATTTTAACTGCAGAGAGAGGAGCTTATGGGCAGCTCTTAGTGAAGGATTAAGGGGCACATTCAAGAGCCTGGGAAGGCCAGGGAGGTTTCCAGGCCTCAGAGTAACTGCTTTGTCTCTGACCTTTTCTATCTTGGGAACAGCATGACTCTAGCTGGAGGAACTGAGCTCTCAGTGCTGGTTTCAACTTTTCGGTCACCAACAAGGCCAGGTGGTCCCATAGGCCCTGTAGGGCACTTTTGCTGAACTCAGAGGCCACATGGCACCAGCTGCCTTCTTTTCAAATCCAAAGCTGCCTGGAGGTGCCCCCAGAGTGGAGAGGGGACAGCTCGAGACCCCACTAATAGCTACGGGAGGAACCCTCCCATTATGATCCACCCCACTGGGACCTGTGCTTCCTCACGTGTAAAATGAGGAGCCCAGGAGGGCTGAACGCACACTCGCAAAATGTCATGGCTGAAAAAGGCCCTTAACAGCATCTGGCTCTGCTCCAGCGCCTCCAAAACTCCTCTGATCACAGAACACTTTCATTCATTCACTCAACTGATGTTTTTGAATACCTACTACGTGCCAGACAAGGGGCCAGGTGTGGCCATGCAGGGAAGAAAGAGCATGTCCTAGCAGGGCAGGAGAATCAAAAGCAGGTAAGCAAACAACAAGAACAAAATTCCAGACTGTGGGAAGGGCTGGGAAGAAGCTAAAATGGGGCAATGCTGCAGGAAGCAGACAATTTCAGATGGCATGACTGGGGCTGTGACGGCTGAGCTGAGGACTGAAGAATATGACAGGGTTGGCCATGGTAGGATCAGGACATTCCAGGCAGAAACAGCATGGGCAAAGGCCCTGGGGTGAAGAGTCCCAGCAACTGAAAGAAGGCCAGAGTGGCTTAGCTGAGTAAGTAGGGAAAGAGTGGCCTGAATGCGGGAGGAGACAAAAGAGGGAGGACCCTGTGGCCACAGTCCCAACTCCAGTTTCACTCCCAGTGAGCTGGGAGCCCCTGGGGAATTCTGAGCCTGGGTTTACACTTTAAGGTCCACTTTGGTAAAGAGCAGATTTGGGGGCCAGAGAGGCCTTGGCCCCTAGAGATTCTGAGTCAGCCGCCCTGGGCAGAGCCAGGCTGTGACATTTCTGCAGAGTTTGGCGCTCAGGCAAAGATGGACCACTGTGCCAACACCGGTGAGAAACCGGAAGCAAGAAACTTTCTGATCCTCTGTTAATTGTGCCTCAAGCAGGAGGAAGAAAAGAGAGCTCAGAAGTGATGGAGGGGGGTCGATGAGCAGCATAAAATTGGGCTTATAAAAGAAAAATCAATTTGTGCTCCTTCTCAGGAAGAGGGCCGCATGTGGCCTGAATTACTCCTCTGGGTTATTTGGTTTTGCCTTCAAATCAGAAAATTGTAGTTATTAGAGCCCCAGGATTGATTGGCCTGGAGGCGGCCTCAGCTCTGCGCCTCCCTCTTTGTCTGCTTGAGGTCTGAATGGAGCGCGGGTCTCATTTCCTCCCTGGTGGGTGGGGCGTCGCCGGGGTGGTAAGGAGGAAGGGCAAAGGGTTGTCGTCTCCAGGGGCGGATGACCCAGCAAACGGCTTCCCTGAGGCGTTTGCACCATGATTCTCCGGGTTTGACCTGCGCCGACGTGCTGCGAGTTTTTGATGTTCAAAGCGGGGCAGCCACAACCGCCCCCTCGCTTCCCACAGGCCCTGCCCCCAAGCCTACGGAATGCTCGTCCCCACCCTCCGCGGGCGGTAATTGCCCATTGATCATCCTCAGGCTTTAACCTTAATCCCCTTAAGCCTCAGCAAATAGCCCCTAATTCACAATCACCTGAAATGCTATTGATTTTTTTTTTAATTTAACTTGCAGTAAGTTTCCACCCCCTCTGCCACCCAGAGGGAAGAGAATGATTTCAAACCCCCATGCCAGAGCCATTAAAACACCTCCCACCCCATCTCTCCAAAAAAGCCCTATCTCCCAAGCACAAAACAGGCTCATTTTTTTCCTATTATTTAGTGTGGCTCAATGACCTTTTAAATTCATAACAAAGACAAGTCCCTAGCAGGCGTTAGTTTTGCAATTTGTTATTAATTTGAAGTACTCACATGTGAACAACCACCTTCCCTCTGGGGGAGGGCCGGCCCCCTGTGTTGGGGGGGTGGGGTCTCGATTCGTCAGTGGGTCTGCCCCGACCCTGGCTGTCAGGGTCAGGCAATCGTGTGCTTTTGTCCACATTTTCAGAGTGGGGACATGTGTAAAATGGCCCCTTCTCAGTGACTCTCCACCTGTCCAGTCACATGAAGGGTCATTCGCAGACAGGAAGACACTTCGCCCCATACTTTTTGTAAAGCTCTGCCCTCTGTAGATCATCTTTAGAGGAGAGAAATTCGCTATTTATCTCCACCAGTTGTACACTCGCTGCGTCTTCAGGGGCTGAATTCATCCACAAGTCGAGCCTTCCCATATCAATCATGTTCCCAGTGCGGGGGGAGGGGGGGGGGGGGGGGGGGGGGGCGGGATTGGAAAGCCTAGAGGGGCTGGTTTTGGGATCTGACCTTGATGCATCTCAGCTCCGCCACTTTTAGCTATGTCGCCTTGGGCAAGTCCTACAGCCTCTCTACGGTTTGATTTCCTCATCTATGAGAAGGTAAGAGAGACAAAACTGCATAGAACTATACACACACACACACACACACACACACGCAAAACCAGTTATATCTGAAGGGCTGTCAATTTCCTGCTTTTGGTCCTGTGATATAGTCACATAAGATGTCACCATTTAGGGGAAGCTGGGTGAAGGGTACATGGGACCTCTCTGTCCTATTTTTGCAATTTCCTGTGAATCTATTATTATTTAAAAATTAAAAAGTTGTTTTTCCTAAGGACCTGATAGCACCTATTTCACCAGATTTTGGAGGGGATTCAGAAAGCTAAGTCAATGCTGAGCTCTTAGCGCCAAGCCTGGTGTCAGTATGTGTTTAATAAATGGGGTTTATTTTTGACCTGTTGCACTATTTATTTAAACCACCAGTGGCCCCTTTTCTCATTAGGAGTGTCCAGAAAGTGAGAATGGTATTTGTTTAAATGGTGTCTGTCAGGTTTGGCAAAAGAGAAACTTTTTCTTTTGTGATGGTTCATTTATTCTCAAGGTTAATTGTTGCTAATTGCACTATTGGATTGCCAACACAAGTGTCACCCAAGCCCAATGAGATGTGCTGCTTGCTGATTGGCTCCAGCACCGTGGACTGGGAGTGGATCCTGTGGCAGTGTTTGAGGTCCACAAAACAAGATTAATGAAGTCGAAGGGAGGGAGGCCCTGGCTGTTTCTCACCGTGCTCCTCAGAGTCATCTTGTTTTCCCTCCAGCCCTGCAAGGATTCAAATCTCCTCTGCACCTTTGCAAAGCAAAGTCTACCTTGGACATAAATGAGGTTCTGGCTTTTTGTCAGCTCTTAGGCCTTAGATGTCGCCTTTTGCAGAGATCTCCAGCTCTGCGCCTGAATTCTGCGGTTGCGTGACAAGCACCTGCTCTGTCTTTTTGAGTCCTTTGGTAGAAAGTCGGTCAGACTTACTGGCAGCTGGGGTGTCAAAGGCAAAGCTAAACCCAGATCCAGGTTCCAATCTCACCATTGCTGTGTGACCTTGTGCAGGTTTCTTAAGCTCTCTGGGCTTCAGCTTTTTCTTCCATAGACTGATGATTAAAAACACTTACTTCACTGTTAACACAAGGGGAAGCTGGGTGAGGGGTCTACAGAAACTCTGCAAATCTAAAATTACCTAAAAATAAAAAGTTAAAATATTGACCCAAACACATGCTTCCTGGGTTACCAGAGGACTAGAGATGATGAATGTACTTGGCATTCACTAGCTTTTATGTAGAAGGAGGAAACGGCCCCACTGTTGTTTCATCTTTCTCTCTTTTCTCCTGCTGCAGTTACGTCTCGGATTAGGAAAACAGATTGATCCAACTCCAGAGGGGGCGAGAGAACTGGAAGAAGGTCGTCGTGTATGAAAGAATACTCCGGATACTACGGAGGGGGAGGCGTCTCCCCTGGGAATCACAATCCCAACCTTAAAAGCAAGTTCCTGGGGCCACCAGCTGAATGATGGCACTCCTCTCTCACCCCAAGGGCTGGAGGCCACCTCTCCCCAGGGCCTTGCAAGGTAAGAGATGGTGGGCCTGGCCCAGGCCCATCCTGGAGCCAGTGAGAATAAAAGAGGGCTCAGTGTCCTCCTGTGCCTGATCCTGGGTGTCCCCAGGCAAGCTCCTGGCTTCATGTCATTCTGGAGCCTGGGGAGAGGCGAGAAATACCGCCCATCCACTTCCGCTGTTAAAGCAGGGGGAGTTCCTGCTTATACTCACAGGGACTTGGCAACGGAGGGTAATTCAATTAAAAGGCAGGACACAGGGGATGTCTGGGAGGAGGGTCGATGGCTGCAATGCTCCATCCAGATACAATTGCGTCCCCCACCTGCAGGCTGCAGAGAGGCCGTGTCCAGCGTGAGATTTACCACCCGGAACGTAGCCTCCAGTGGGTAATAAACTGTGTCCTCTAATCAATACTGGCGCTGGGCTGCCCGTCTGCACCGTGGCTGCCCATTTAGCAAAGTCACTGAGTAATGGAAAACGCAATCAAGTTGTATAATGAGTCTGGGTAATTGGATGGACGAGGCAGAATGGTCCAGCTAAATATATTCAGTCTGGCGCATTAATTAAAAGCTTGACACTCCAAGAGCCATCCAAAGTGCCCCATTAATTATTCCTTGAATCCAAAGGTCGGACATAGTGGATGAGTTACAAGGCGATGATAACATTGCTCCACTCTGGGGCATTTGGGATGAGGGCCTGGGAGGGGCCTGGAGTTACCTGTAGCTCCAGGGGAGGTAGAGCGACCGCAGGCTTCTCACCTGTGCACCATTGGGCCAGGTCAAGAGCAAGGGCCTGCAGCCACACACGGTGCTGAACCAGCTCAGCCCCAACCCCACGTGCCTCGGGTCATAGCCACACAGCGGTGGCGCCTCCCTTTCATCTGCACAAGGAGTAGCTAATCACATTAGTCCTCTCATCTGTGACCTTTGCAGGCCACACACAAGTGAAGCCATGCGCCCAAAGTCAGTGATCAGCAGGCAAGGATTCAAACCCAGGCTGCTTGGCTCCAAAGCCATAACAAGGTTCTTAAGAAGAAACGAAAAAATTTTGTGCTTAAAGCAAAAAGCAGAAGTGGTGGACCCCTCTATGAATGAGACAAGTTGTGTGACCTTGGGCAAGTCGCTTCACCTCTCTGGACCCTGTTTGCCTGTCTGTAATTGAACAGGCCACCTCATTGCTGGGGTTTGAAACCGCTTCGAAGAGTAATGGGCTACAGGGAGCAGTGGGCCCGCACAGCGGCAGGCTCCCCCAGCACCCCTCAACAATTCCAAGGGATTGCAGGCCTGGGCGTGACCACCAGGCCTCTGTCCGGAGTCAGGTACACTTACACCCCAAGATCACGCCTCACTTCCCTTGGCCTTCCTGGAATGAGGAGCCCTCAGAACTGCTCACCCCAGTGAGCACTCAGGCATCTTGGTGGCTGGGGGGAGGGTGGGCACTGGATGATTTTTGACATTTGACCCAAGGGCCTTGGCTCCCATCTGTCTCTCCTTGTTGATGCAGGCAGATGCCCCTTGGGCTCACCACAGCCCCCAGAGAGCCTCAGGCTCTGGGTTGTTCCAGGTGCTCCCAGCCCGAGGGCCCCACATCAGTCCTTGCTGTAACTACCGCCAATAACCCCACTCTGCAGATGAGGAGCCAGAGACACAGTTGTTGGCAGCCAGAGTGGCTGGAACCCCCCTGCCAGGCCAGCGCACGCCAGCCCTCCGTCTTCACCGCCCTCTGCGCCCCCAGGGCCTGAGTGGGTTGGACAGGAAGAATGAACAAGATTTCAGGGGAAAACCAAAACTGTGCCAAGAGTCAAGGACCAGCTCTCTCCTCGGACGGGTCAGCAATGTGACGGTATCCATCAGAATTAAGGACGCACGTCCCCTCTGACTTCAGGACTCCACTTGTAGGAATTCACCGTCGCATGTGTCTGAGAGGCCAGGGTCTTCCATAGCAGTTTGTTCCGGCCGTCCGCACCCCAGCCCCGTGAGACCCTGCAGTTGGGAAGGGCTGTCACACCATGAGGACTCTGCAGCAGGTGAGCAAGCAGGCTGATCCCTATTCCTTCATTCAATGCGAACATTCCCTGGGTGCAAACCGCGGGCCAGGGACCGGGCTGGCAACCAGGATGGATGGGGCCTACCCCCTTGTGATGATGTCTGAGTGGATCCATAGGAGAAAATGCTGGTGCCAGCTAGCAGACAAGAGGATCTCCTGAGCAATTGAAATATGACATATATACACATGTGTGAGTCTATATGGAAAACTTCTGGAAAATGTAACCTAGGATAAAGGAGGTGGGGATTTTCTTTTTATTGTATTTCCATCTGTTGTGATTATTTGTTTTTGCACTGTCATGAACAGACATTATTTTATAATTTAAAAACAGAGTTTGAATTTTAAAACTTCCAGGACCAGCTCTGAAGTCAGTGGCTGAGACGGAATTTCTCCTCGTTCCTGGAATAGCCCCCACCCCTTGGGGCTCCAAGTGAACCACAGGTGCAGCAAAGTTCAGAAGTCAACAAGCGATGGGGGTAAGTGGCAAGGTGGTGTTCTGAGCCTGGCTGGCCCTGGAGATCAGACCGCTCAGTGATTATTTAACTGATGGCTGCTGGTTTCGTTCAAATGATGTTCACCCTGTTAGAAATGAATGCCCACTGAGTCTGTCACCATGACAAAGTGTACCTGTGTGTGTCCTTCTGCTGCCAAGCTAAGAGTTAAAGATTTTATTCATTAATTTTTAACACCTTTTTAAAAATGGGGCTTTAGGGTGGGAATAAAGAGGGCGTCACCCTCACAGGCACCTGGCCTCCCCTCCACCCCCTCCCAGGATTCGGCTGGAAGCAGGATGGACACACCCAGTGGGCCTTGCTGTTCCAACGAAGGTCATGCTCTCCCAAATCTCTGGCTGACGGGCAGAAAGAGGCAGACTTTCTAACCGTAAGGGGACACCCTTGCTTGTGCCCAGATGCATGTGGCTCCAGTAGACAGGCCTGCTGTGCTTAGGAAAGGTCCAAACCTTGCAAGGCCTCTGGCTGCTTTCTCCCCTAGCCCAGCCTGTTCTGCCCACATGGATGTCCTGTCACTTTGCCCCTTCAACAAATGTTCACTCGGTGAACAAATTAATTCTGTTTCCAGGAGGCTCTGACATGGCTTTGGTGTCAACGGGCTCATGCCCTAGAAGGAAGGACAGAGTGGCCCTGACATGTAAGCTCATTCATTCATTCATTCATTTGTTCATGAACCCGTCTTAAGCTCCCGCTGAGTGCCAGGTACTGTGCTGGGCTTGGAGACTTGGCGATGAACTCATCACACAGGACCCTCAGCTCAGTGGTGTCGCTGGTCAGCCAAGTACGGTGGGCACTGGGGGACAGACCCCCATGGTGCTGGCAACAAAATGGCACCCAGCACACACAAACAGGCAGGATCTGAAGGCAAGGGAGACTGCCAAGGAGCCTGCAGATTCTACCAGCTTCTCAGGCCTGGAGCACAGCATCCAGACTGCTGTGCTCTGTCGCTGTTTGCTGTGCCGCCCGCTAACACTGAGGGGAGCTCTTCTGAAGAGGCATTCCTGGCTCGGTTTCCCCGGCACAGAACTTCTTTACTCCTTAAACTCTCTGGGCCTCCATTTCCTTGTTTCTACAACAGGATGGAACAGCCACCACTTTTGAGCCTTGCTGTGTGCCAGGTCTTGTAAGCCCCGTCTGTGCTTTATCCCTTTGGTCATCCCAGCAACCTACAGGGCAGGTTCCAGGCTTGCCCCACAACCTCGATGAGGAGACTAAGGCTCGCAGAGGGCCAGGGCCACATGGCTGCTGAGCCGTGCAGCCGGGATCTGAACCGGGCCATGTGTGACTGAACACCAATGCCCTTGACCACTCCGCATCCTCCCGGGGTGGGGATGAGGATGTGCTGGGCTGCTGTGCGTGAAAGCCAGGGCTGGGCACAGCCAGGCTCTGTTACAACTTCCTTCCTTCCCTCTGAGGTCTGGCCACGGGAGAGGCCTGCCCGTGTCCGGTCAGCGTGAGATGCAGCGTTGATGACCTCACCCCCAGCTCCAGGCATATCCGGAACGTGGCCTTCGGGGAGTGCCCAGAGGGGGTCCTCTCCTGAGTTCCGAGGCTGTACCTCACCGCAGCCCCTGAGAGCCGGTTCCCTGGACTTTCCCAGAGCAGCCGTGAGCCTGCCGAGGGACCCTACTAGACAGACGAAGGAGTCACCTCCGCCTGTGGAGAAAACTGGTATTTCATCGCAGGCTTTTGTTACTTCAAGGGTGGGCCCTGGTCCCTGTGAGCAGGTGGGGACAGAGAGAGAGGGGGAAAGAGAGACACACACACACACATAGAGAGAGGGTTGCACCCGTCCCAAAGACAATGGTTAGCAGAGCAGAGGAAGCCTGGCCCTGACCCCACGCCCCTCCAACTTCCACAGCAGCTGAGTGGAGTGGGGGGAGCCCGCAGAGGTCGAGAAGGCTGAGGTGCATTTCCCTTCTGCTTCCCTGGATCCCAGGAGCCACTTGGCAGATGTCCCTGTGGTTCTCTGGGGGCATCCCTGAGGCCCTGCAGCCGAGCGATAAACTTGTGACAATGGGGGTCCGCTGAGGCTTCCTTCCTTCTTCCCCACAAGCGCCATTAGTGATGGTAACACTGAGGATATTAAAAAATAGTCTCTTCTGGAGCCCTTGCCATGCCCTGGGCGCAGTCGTTATCCGCTGAATGCTCACAGCCCCGAGGGAGACGCTGTGTGGTCACATCCATCTTTCAGATGAGCAGACTGAGTCTCTGGGAGTTCAGTCACCCACTGCCCAAGGTCACTGAGCTGGGGGCAGCAGAGCTGGAGTCTCGCGGCTCGGGAGCCAGTGGCCTTGCACCCGTTGCTGTTCATCCCATCGTTTCATTTCCTTTATTCGTTCAGCTCCTCTGAGGTGCCAGGCGCAGGGATGCTGGGGGGAACCACAGCTCTCGGGGTGACTGCCCACTGGGAGGAGATGGAGGCCCGACAGCAGCAGAATCGTGAACACGCAGGACTAGAAATGCCGTCGAGGAGCCACTCTTCCTAGAAAGGGTCACCGGAGAGGCCTGCCCCACAGACTAGAGTGGACTCACCTGGAACAGAGAGACCTCAGGCCCTGATTGCCCAGGGGGCCTGGTGCTGGGAAGTTAGAGAAGCCCAAACCTACATGGCTTATATCCCGTCCCAGCCTTATCGAATAATACAACACCTTGCAGAATTAGATGTAATTGATGGGGAAATGGCTTTTATCACAAAAGGCATAGATCTAATTTTGCTTTTTAGTTTTAAAAATTCCGTTCCCTTAAAAAGCAAAACGAAAATCCTAAGAGGGGAGATGTTTAGGCTGAGACAGGAGGAGCCGGCCGGGGGCTGGGCGAGGGATGGATTCCAGGCAGAAAAGAGCAGGTGTGAGTCTTGCGCAGGGCCTGGCGGGCGCTGGCATCAGGACCCAGGCCAGGGAAGGCCTGGCCCACCCTGGGCTCCCATCCTAGCCTCGCGACCAGAGGCAAGTCTCTGAGACCTGGTGTCCTTCTCAGAGGATGCGGGTCAGATTGAGACGAGAAAATTGCTGCTGTCCAGTGGCCAAATCAGATGATGGCTGCCAGCCAGGCAGACACCACACCAGAGCCTGCGGCCACACAGAGCAGGAGAAATTGCCCTTCTGCTCCCCGAGACTCTAGGGTCCTGCATAGCCAGAGAGAATCTCAGGTCAACTCAGAAGGGCAAGAAATAGCCGACCTCTTTATTGTTCCCGTTACTGAAACTCGCTGCCATGGGCCTATTCTGCCAGCTGGAGGGCACCGTGGGGCTCCCTCAGGCTGTGCTGAGGTTGGAACAGGCTCCAGAGTGTGAGAGCGATTGCTGTGGCTGGCTCCACCTTCCACAAAGGTGCCCATTGCCAGAACCAACGAGATCGGGCTGGTGAACCCCTATGAGCTCTGGGGACCTTCCTCCTCTGGCCCGTCCTGGCCCCTGAGTGAGGAATGAATATCCTTCCTCATTCTCCATCTCCCCTCTGTCTCCACCAAAATGCCCCTTCACCCTCCTCCAGCCCCTCGGAGACACCCAGCGCAGTTCTGCAGGTGCCCGTGGTCGGGTGAGGACAGTGAGATTGTTTCAGTCCTACCCAGATGCAAACGCCTGACATGCACATGTCTTCTGCTCTCTGTCAGTGACATGCAAGGCCTGGGACGCAGTGGGTCCAGAATGGATGGAAACCAGGGGAGGAGCAGGTCCCCATCCTTCACATAGCTTCCCACAGGTGGGCCAGAACGTGCCCTGCTGAAGGTGGCAGCTGGGTCCCGGCTCCAGCCCACTGTTGCCAAATGGGGCCACCCAGATTGCCCGGTTCCTCAAGAGAAGTCAGAAATCCTGGGCTTTTGTGAAAGCTGTGAATTGCCCGTGGCCAGTTCACAGCGGGTTTGTTTTTACAGAAGGGAAGAAGCTCCGGCAGGTGACTTCCACCTGGGCGCATGTAACACACACCTGCCAGGAGGAAGGGGGTGCAGACAGGCCCAGCGAGCTGCCGGAAATGGGGGAAGGAAAAATATAGGGAAAACCAGATCGAGTGACTATTTAAAGAAATGACCAGCTACACTGTCTCAGAGGCCCAGCCCTGAGAGGAGCAGAGGAGGAGGCTCCTGATCTGAGCAGGAGATCCCCATAGTCTCTGAACCATCATGGAAAAACAATAGAAGCATCCAGAATCCAGTGGGCCAGAGGGAAGTGTGCCCTGGGAGAGGGGATGGAGAAATCTTGCATCACGCGAGATTCTATCAGCCCTGCCATCTTCTCCTGGGCACAAATTATTAATTACCCAGACTATTCCAGTGACACCAGCCCCCAATTCCTGTGATGGCTCAATAGTGATGTCCAGCCTCAGGTGGATGAATAGCTCCCACCTGGCAGAGGAAGCCAAGCGGCACCTGCCCCTCCTCAGACGGAAGTTTCCGGATGACTGGCGCATTGTTACAGCCACGCTCGATTAGATACAGCAAGTTTAAACGATTCCTTGCCCTCAGGATTATGAAACGCTGCCACAGTTTCAGAGAGAAATAAAGTCATTTTTCTTTTGTTTATTTCTTTTTCACTCTTAAAACTTATTTTCCCTAAGGCTGCGCTAGAGTTTCCTACTAGCAGGTTGGGTCCAAACTTAACAAGCTGACACACAACACCCTCCCCTCGAAAGTGCTTGTCCTCCTGCCCACCCCTGCCCCCGCCGCCCACAGACCTGCAGGAGAATGGGCCCTCCCTCCCCTAGGCCACCCTTAACCTGACAGGGTTGAAATGGAAGTATTTATTGGATTGTCTTTTCCTACCATGATTAGCTAAGGACTTCTAGAAGGATCTCCTTCTAGCCTCATATCTCAGAGGTACTCAGTGATTGTTGGATTGATGGAAGGATGGGAGGAAGGAAGGGAGGGAGGGAGGAAGACTTGCCCATAATTAAAGCAGCTGGTTATCAAATTTTAGTGTGCAGATTCCTCATCTCTAAAACAAAACTAGTAATCATAGCTGTGAGCTGGGGGCTGTTATCACTTCCACTTCACAGGAGAGAAGGTCGTGTCTTCACTAGGGCAGTGGAGTGAAACGACCCAGGTTCTCCCAGAGGCTGCCTCCTGGTGACCTGCCGCCAGAGCCCACACCAGGCACCTGCGAGGTGATGAGACAGACGTGGTCCCTGTGCCATGGGGCTCCAGTCTCAGTGGGGACAGAGATGGGCACCAAGGATCCAAGCACTATGCCCCACTGGGTGAGGGTCTGCAGGAGCAGCGCTGGAGGCAGCGAAGGGGGTTAAAGAAGGGCCCCATGGCAGGGAAGGAGAGGACTCAGCTGATTGTGGATTCCTCTTTCGTGGTGACTGTTGGCTTTGATTGGCTCGGGGTTACTCAGAGAGCTGTAAAACAGCGACCTGGCCCCGTGAATTTGTCGACACTATCATCCCTTGAAAGGGCGGCCTGTGGTGAGGAATTCCTGTAAGAGAACCGGAGGCAGCTCTGAAGTCGCCCCTCTTCCAGTCTCCCCGTCTTAGCTGACGTCTTCAAGAGCCAGGTTATCTCCTGGGTGGCCACGGAGGCACAGGCCTAAGCCTTTCCGGTATGTTAAATGGCTCCCCTGTTAAAGGGGCCTGTTTGACCAAAGATCCTTGGGGCACGAGAGAAGTGCCCATGGTGAGGCCGGGCCGTCCACATGGACAGGGACAAACAGCCCAGGGCCCCAGGCATGATGTGCTACATTTTCATGTCATCAGTTCTGTTTTTTGCTGCTTACATATTTGTTTAGATGAAAACATAGTCCCTGGAAAAGGTAAAAGGCCCTTCCAGGACATATTTTTAAGATCCACTAGGAAAAACCTGCAGGGTTCAAATGGAAAAATAGAACCCGGGTTAGTCAACAGCTTATTTGTGTTTGTTTTAACTTGGCATCCTAGGGTGTCAGGGCTGGCTGACAGCCTCTTCTTCTAAGCCCCGTGTTTTACAGGTGGGGGAGCTGACAACCCCTAGACTGCAGGTTTCTCACTGTTAGGGTGAGATAAGCAAGGACTGGAGGCTAAAATGGTCCATGCAGTGATGGGATAGCTGGAGGATCAGCAGAAACTCGTGTTGAGCTTAATATAGGTGCAGATAGGTTCACTTGAAAATATTTGTAGACGTGAGTATGTGCATGGGTCAGTATGCACACATTGATCTGCTTACTCTGTCAGCTGATATTACCCCGAAGCAACAGCAGCCCAGCAGCAATGAGCACACCCAGCACCCAGATCTTGGTTTCTAACACCATTCTCCAACACAAAGAACCAGGGTCCTTGAAGAAGTAGCTTATTCTGGACAGGAATATACAAGATGAACTTGGGGCATCTTACAGGGAAAGGATAAAAAGAAATAATAATAGTAACCAGCCACAAGGATGGAAATATGTCGGAGCGAACACGGAAGCCAACTGGAGAACAAAGCTGGGTGAATTTCAGCAACCAAATTGCTAAAGTACTATTGGATTATAACCCAAAGTTAGAATAAATATCCTTGAGGCCACAATAGTAAAGAAATGATGGAATAAACAAATAAATAGGGGAAAAGAGACAAATCTCCCATGAAGAAGAATTCCAAATAGTGTATGTATCCTCCGGCCTGGAGGAGGTGAAGCATGACCTCCTTGAACATTTATGAACCCTCAGGAACACTTATGTGTGGCTCATGGTTCTGGAGGTCAGCAGTCCAGCTTCTCTGCAGGGTCTCACCAGGCTGAAATCAGGGTGTCAGCTTTGCCAAAGGCTCTGGGCCAGAATCTGCTCCCAAGTTCCCTCAATGTCTTGTGGTTGTAGGACTGAGGTCCCCATTTCTTTGCTGGCTGTCAGCCAGGGGCCTCTCTCAGCTCCCAGAGGCTGTCCACAGTGCGTTCCCACGTCTTTAAAGCCTGCAACAGAGACTCCCTCACGTCAAATCCTTCTCAGGCTTCGAATCTCTCTCATTTCTATTTCTGACCTCTAGACATAGAGGTAAAGGCTTAGGTGATTAGGTCAGGCCCATCAGATACGCTCCCCTTTAACTAACTCATAGGCAACTAATTAGTAACCTTAACTACATCTGCAAAATTCTGTTGCCCTGTAACATAACCTAATCCTGGAGTGACATCCCCTCACGTTCACAGGTCCTGCCCCACTCAAAGGGAGGGAGCTACACAGGGCACCACACCAGGGGCAGGCATTTTTGTGGCTATCCTAGAATTCTGCCTACCACAGGCTCATAAATACCAACTTATTGAGGGGTTGTGAGCATTAGAGATTGTACGTGTGATTGTTCATTTTATGTGTTAACTTGGCCAGGCCATGGTGCCCAGTTGTTAGGTCAAATGCTACTAGGTGTTGCTGTGAAGGTATTCTGTACAAGTGATTAACATTTACAATCAGTTCATTTTGAGCCAAGATTACCCTCAACACTGTGGGTGGGCCTCACCCAATCAGTTGAAGGCCCTAAGAGCAAAAACTGAGGTTTTCTAAAGAAGGAATTCTGCCTCAAGACTAACATAGAAATCCTGCCTGAGTTTCCAGCCTGCCAGCCTGGCCTACAGATTTCAGAGTTGGCCGCCCCCACAACTGTGTGAGCCAATTCCTTAAACTCTCTCTCTCTCTCTCTCTGTGTATCTCCTGTTGGTTCTGTTTCTCTCGAGAACCCTGAGGGATACAGTATGCAAACCCTTGGCACACAGTAGGTGTTCAATGAATGGCTACTCTATTTTTTCTGGTGGATTCAGCCACTATTTATCAAGAGCCTGTCACATACCAGATGCTTTGCTAGGTGTTGGGGAGGAGGGGGATGTGGGGTTGAAAAGGGCCATCAAGGCCTCTGTCCATAACCTCTGCCCTTTGGTTCTCACGGTCAAGTGTCATTACCTTCTTTCTACCATGAGGAAAATGAGGCTCCGAAAAGATAAGTGATGGCTGCTAAGAGGCAGCCCCACACCCGAGCTGAAGTCCATGGTCCTGACCACTGTGCCACAGTCTAGCACAGGCCTTCCCATCTTCCTGGGAACACCATTCTCTTGCTTCTTCGCCTTGTGGGTAAGCAAAGTTATCACCCCACATTATAGATGGGAAAGCTGAGATTCAGAGAAATCCCACAGGGTGACCCCAGGTCCAGGCCAGGACTCGACCGCCCGAGCCTCCCTTTGCCGGGCAGAGCCTGGATTCCCTGCAGCCAAGTGGAAAGCCGGGGAAGAGTGTTTGCATTCGTCTCACCGAGCCGCGCCTTTCCAGAGCTGTGAGGTCCTCCCAGCCATGTGTTCCACTAAATGAGTTTTGCTGTTACTTCAATTAGAGCTGCTTTTGGAATCATTGTCTCTGTTATGTTTCTGTCGCCTCGGTGCAGCCCAATATGTTCGTTTCCACGAGCCAGAAGCCCCCACGAGGTGCTAAGAAACAGAGTCGGAGCTGCAGACATGCCTGGATGTTCCCTTGCTGCCCAGCCTGGGAGCTGAGGGTGGCTGCCGAGACTCTAGGCCACATGCAGGCATGATGTGAACCTTATCGCTCCTGCGAGCTTTTTTCAGGTTATTGAAACAAACCTGCTGTTGACTCTGGTTATGTTGTTATGGGGACTGACTCCACTGGGGTCAGGGTGTACACTCTGGATCTGACACCCACTGGTAGTGTGACTTTGGGCAAGTCAAGTCTTCTCTCCGAGACTTGATCTATTTACGGGGTATCAGTGAGCCTTTGCTGCATAACAAATGAGCCCAAAACTCAATGGCTTAAAGCAATAAGCATTTTCTATTGTTCTTGAATCTGTGAATCAGCTGGCTGTTCTTCTGGACTCAGCTGGATTCAGGCATTAATCAGTGGTCAGCTGCAGTTTGGGTGGACAGCTCTGCTGGTCTTGGCTGGGCTCTCTGACGTGTTTGGAGGTTGGCTGGCTGTCAGTTGGTCTAGGATGGCCTTGGCTAGGACAAGTAGGCTCTTCTCATGTGGCTTCTCATCCTCCACAGGCTAGTTCAGGCTTATTCTCAAGGTAGCTGGGCAGGGTTCCCAGAGAGAGTGCAGAGTCACACAAGGCCCCCTGATGCCTGGGATCTAGGCTGCTACACCATCAGTTCTGCCTCATTCACTTGACCAAGGCAAGCCACAGAGCAGTGCATATCTGAGAGATGGGAAAACTGATGTCTTTATGGGAGGAGCCACAGTCACATTGCTAATCTTGTGGATACAAGGAGAGTTAAGAATTGCAGCCTTTTTGCCATTAGTCTGTCATCATCTGTGTAGTGGCCATTGGTTTATTTTCTCTGTACTTTTGCTATTCAGCAGCCATTTCCTCTTTCTCACATCATCCTTTTGGGGAAGTTCTCTCTTCCCCCACTGGAATATCATCAAGTAGGACTGTTCATTGAGAGTCCTGCGGTCCCTCAGCGAAGAAGCAGGCCCATGAGCATGCTGGCCAGTGGGACCCTCCCTCCAGGGATGATGAATCTTAAGCGGGGTGGAACAGACACTGGAAACAGCTGGATTGGCTTGCTCCAGCAGCGGTTCTGATCAGACTGTTCCTGCTACGGAGTCGTCCCTGTAGCTTCTCTGTCCCAGCCCTCTAGAGTGCCTTTGGTTCCAGCCCAATCCCAGGCCTGGTTCTCCTGCCTCCTGGCTGATTCTGTGAGGCCACAGTATTCTTAATTGACCTCCTGCCTCTCCCTCCCTCACAGTCCATATCCCATCCACCAGCCCAAGCTGCCTTCCTGAAGCAGAAAGCCCATGGTGTCGCTCCCTTGCTCACATCCCTCCAGGGGCTTTCCACCCCACCTGGAGTCCAGACTCCTTCCCCACAGCCTCCAGGCCCCCAGGGGCTGCTGGCAATCCTCCGCGATCCTTGGCTTGGGGCTGTATCACTCCAGTCTCTGCCACCGCCTTCACGCGGCCTTCTGCTCTGTGTGTCTGCAGCCCCTACTATTCTAAGGACACCGTGTCCCTAAACATTAATGTACATCTTGTTTCTAAAGGTGGCCAATGCCTGGAGATCTTGGGGTTATCTCTACCCAATCTGCTGTCGGTGGGTGTTGAATTGCTCTCAAGTTTTCGTATCCGTGACGGCTGGGATGAACCGCCTTCAGCAGACACACTTGCACCTCTGTGGGGTTCTTCCAGAAGATGAAGTGCTGGATCCAAGAATACACGAAATTCATGTCTTGGCCTCAGCTCCTGATGACCCTCTCAAAAGTTGGTCCTCATTTTGACCTCCGCCAGCTGAGTCCGGGTGTCCACCTCCTCACGTTCTTGCCTAAACTGTATGCAACTTTCAAGATCCCTGGGATTTTGCTACACGCTTGACCCCTTGGACGGTTTGATCTGAGTGTGACCTATGGCTTGATGAAGTGGCATGTGAAGGTGCTGAAGGCTTGTTTAAATCTCTCACCGCTGTCACAGGCTCTGTTTGAGGCGGCGCCAGTGAAACAAATTACAGATCAGAAAGGCGTGTGGAGGCTTCTATTTCTGGGAGATCTCTGCCTGCAGCCTGAACAAGGCCCATCACGGCCCAGCCAGCGACAGACTCTGAGCTCATTTCAGCAGCTCAGACCAATAGATGTGGCTGGTGCTGGTGTTGGGCTGGAGGAAAAGAGGCAGCTGGAGGCATTTTGAGGTCATCTTAGCCTCTCCCTAAAGGAGTAGTTCCAGACCAACGGGGTCGATTTTGCCCCTCCAGGGCACATCTGGCAATGTCTAGAGATGTTTTTGGTTGTTACAAACGGGGACTGCTAAATATCTTATAATGCACAGAGCAGTCCCCAAAACAGAGAAAAATCCAGCATAAAATATCAGTGGTGCCAAGGTTGAGAAATCCTGGTCTAAAAATGGTGATGAGGTTAATTAAGATGGTGGGCTCAAGGTCCAAAGTTCGAGTTCAGCCTCTATGCCTTCCTCCTGAATTGCTCTCCTTTTCTCACTTTCCTTGTCTGCAGGACGCGGGAAGGATGGTCCGCCGACTGCGCAGTGAGAATTCAGCGAGGCAGGCAGCTGAGGTCTGAGCCAGGGCAGACCTGCACCCACGGAAGATGGGTCATCGTCAGGGGCTGTGTCCCCACGCGGGCGCCCAGGTGTCTGTCCCCATCTGACTAAGCGGCTCATGCCCGGCAGAGCCACGACTGGGCTGACACAAAGCAGACGCCGCCACCACTGCCCCAGGACACTCCTGAAAGCAGCTTGTTCTCATTTTCTTTCTCCACAGCACATTCATCTGCTGGGGCATGACCTGGCCCAGATGACGGGGCCACACGACAGGCACCCAGACCACGACACCCAGCCACCTCCCTAAATGACAGCCACCCTGAGAGATGGCAGCCCACTGTCACCATGGCTGGCCAGAGGTGCTTTCTTTGACAAAGGAATTCAGGGGCTACCAGGCAGCTCAGCTCAGCCCAGAGGCTCTGGAGCTTTCTCGGGGAGAATCTGTATTCCACATGCACCCAAGTCCAGCAGTGGCCAAGCTCCCCCAACGAAAGACAGGACAGGAGGAAGAGACTGACAGCTGTGACTCTCTCCTGAGGAGGACCGACCTGCAAGCGAGCCGGGTGCTGTGGGGCCGGGCCGGAAGTGCCCTGCACCCTCCGTCACCTCTCATCTGGCGGGGCTGTTGTTTCAGTGTCCCCAAGTCTCTGGGACCCTGACTGACCACCTTGCACCCTCAGTGGGGAACCCAAGTGCCCTTTCTAAAGTGCGAACCTAATTGTCACCACCCCCCCAATTGCTTCAAAACCGGTCATGGTTCCCGAAGACTGAAGAGTGGGCCCAAATCCCACCATGTGCTCTGCCTCATCAGTCTCGTATCCTTTCTTGCTCCCTGCTGCTCTCTGGCGCTCAGGTCCCCACCCGAATGCAAAACACACTCACTCACACACGCACATTTGCTCACACGCACTCAAACACACACCCCTATGTTCCAGCATGCTAGTCCTCACCACACCATCTGCTCTCACGCTCCTGGCTTTCCCTCCACCTGAAATTCCCTCCCTAACCTGGGCACACCTTCTGGGCACACCTTTGCATCCTTCGAGGCCTCATTCAAGGGTACCCTCTCCAAGAAGCTTCCCACAATACTGGGGCAGAACAATAAAACGGAGCTGTGCCAATTTTCGAAACACTTAGATGTGTTATGTCATTTAATTCTCACAAAGACCATAGATGAGGAAACCAGGGCACAGAGAAGTTGAGTAACTTAAGTCACAGAGCCAGTAAGTGGAGAGCCAGGATTTGCACCCCGGCCGGCCAGCTCTGGTCCTAGGCTTAATCACCACCCAGCACTGCGGTCACCAGAGCGGCTTGGCACCCTGGGCCCCTGCAACATCTGTCGTATAGAGTTTTTGCTGCCTTGCAGATGGCTCCCTGGACACCTGTACCGTAGAACCAGATTCTGGAAGGCAAGGACCAGGCTCAGCACCACAGGCCGGGCCCAGAGCCCAGCGCCCAGTAGGTTCTGAATAATTGCTTCCACCAGGCCCGTTTGGCTTGTGTGTTCTTCCGAGCTGTTTGAAGAATCGCTGGCAGACTCCTTTCATCTCTTCGTCAGCATCCGTCTCCTCAGCAGTTCCCTGGCAGACACCTCCAGCCTTGCCACACTGATGTTGTTTTCTGAAGGAGAGGGGCTCCCCTTACAGATGAACCTCAGCGCCCTGCAAGTTGGCACCCCTGCCTCCGCGCTGTTCTCCCGAAATGTGGATCTTTGCAAAGACAACTGCTCAGGGACACCCAGTCTGACATGGCACATGTTCTGATAACCCTGCGAATCCTTGCTCAGCCGGGTCACACCCTTGCCGAGGTTTAGAATGGCCCGAGGGACTTCTCACGCTACGTGAGTTGGGGCCGCTCTGTGGTGAAGGGTTTTGGCCTCGTCTCACGGCAGACACATGAAGAGACTGCAGGAGCAGACCCTTCCTCTCCCACTTCCTCCTCACCCCCTCCTTCTCATTCTTTTATTGGTGACATGTGCCCAGCACATGCTGTTCTAAGCACATACAAGTGTTATCTCAACTTAGTCCTCACAACCATCCCATCAGAAAGTGTCTTTGCTATTCCTGCTTCACAGATGGGGAAACTGAGGCAAAGAGAGGTTAAAGAACTTTCTGTGGTCACCCAGATGACCAGGGCCAAGCTTCCAGCCCAGAGCACTCAGCCGTCCCCAGGTGCCGCTGGCAAAGACGGCACTCAAACCCCTCTGGGGCTGCACCCCAGACCCCAGCTTTTGATTGCAGGGGATTAACGCTGCCTCGGAAGAACACTGCGATGCTGCTTCCAAATTTAAATGCGTCTTCTGAACAGCACCCCCTGCGTGTGCACCCAAGAAAACACTTACCGCTCGTGCCCCCACCTTCACAGGGAGAGTTTCTGGGAGTGCACGGCCATCTTGAGCTGCGCAGGCGCAGAGGGGCTCACATCCTCCAGCAGGACGCCCGCCCCTCGCCTCCCCAAACATACATGAGAGAAGGAGTCGGCAGAGAGCTGTCTCCCATGAGGAGCTGGAGCCGCCCAGGCCCGCGACACGGTTTCCTGGGCTCCAGGCACTTTTGCCTTCCTCGTCCCCTTCCTTCATAAAAAGTATTAAAAAGTGTATTTTACAACTGCAGTGGTATAAAGACAAATATAATCTAGGCTGTATTTGTTATTAGATATACTATTCATTTTTCTTCTGATTTTAAAAGAAAGTATAACATCTTTGTGGGACCCTGGAAGCGTCATGGGCAATGGCCCTGTGCTTGCTCTGTCTAGTGGATGAGCTGGCCTGAAGCTGCCCTGCTTGCAGCAGAAAGGAGCAAAGAGGCCTCTCCTGAACCCTGCGCCCCGCCTCTTGGGGCCCCGAAGCTGCCCCGTTGGTCTGGTGGGAAAGTGGCTCCTTCAGGCTCTCGCCTCTTCCCTCAGGGGCTGAAGGCCACACTGCAGTGGGAAGGCAGGGGAAGGGGACCCCAGCAACCCTCCTTCATTGTCTCCGTCCTGTAGGAAATCTTGCCCGAAACTCCCAACCAAAAGTCTGTAGTGTCAACGTCCCCAAAATAGACGTGACTGGGAACCAACAACCCATCAGTTCCCCAAATATCAGGCTGTGCATTCCAGCCTGGGCTTGGCCCGAGCCCCCATTCACCCATCTAACATTCCAGTATCAAGCATACGTGGCTGCCTTTGCAGAGAAAGAAGGAGCAACAGGGGTCCTGGAACTGCACCAGACTTCTCCCAGTACACGGCCGCCAGTCTGATCCTGAGCGTATCTGGAGCCCTGTTACCACCCAGCTGCGGTCAGGGGCACCTCCCTCACTTATGCAAGGACGGTACTCCTGATGGGTTAGGTATGTGCAAAATTTGTATGAATTTTGTCTGTTTCCTGAGACTTCAATCTAACATTCAGACTTCAAGTTTCTCTGAGCTTCGGGCCCTCAGGCAGGGAGTTGGAGCTGATGGTCTGTGAATCGGCTCTGAACTGCAGAGGGGCCAATGCTTTCACACAGAGCAGCCCTTTGGAGCAGGAAGTTACTTCCAAAACAACCATTCTTACAGCCAGAAGGGAAGACTATGTTTTTATTGTTTATTTTTTGTTACTCCACCAAAACCTTTATTGACAGCCATCAGAGAGTGTCTCACTGCTTGCTGGAAAACTAAGGGGAAAATTTCAGATTATTAGTATTATCTAAGCAATGGATTTTTTCCCAGGTATTTAGCTATTTTAAGCAACATTGTGATGAATACCTTTGTAATCAAAGTTTGGGGTGTGAACATTTTCAAGTTCTTCAATCATTTTGACAAACTGTTTACATAAGGATCATTCCAGCTTGTGCTTCTACCAGGATGTGATGAGAATAACAATTCCTCTGCATTGTTGCCAGGTTTGGTAATTGCCAAAATAAGTTTTAGTACTCAGAAAATGCTTTTTTTCCTCTTTTTTCCAATTAGGGAATAAAGGGATGAACCACACCAGAGACAGACATCTGTTGGAAATTGAGGAACTAAATCCCTTCCATCTGGGATTACCAGAGAAAATACAGGACAAGCAGTTCAACTTGAATTTCAGATAAACCACACATTTTTCAGTATAGAATGTCCCAATTATTGCATGGGACATACTTAACTAAAATTTTATTTATTGTTTATCTGAAATTCAAATTGAACTGCATTTCCTATATTTTTATTTGCTAAATCTGGGGAGCTTTTGTAAACATGTATGTTTCATCCATGCTTTCCTTTCGCACATCGGGGCAAACCTGGCCCCCTCCAGTATTCATGAGCCCTGCTAGATGCTAAGACTGTCCCCAGCCCTTTCTCTGCACAGACGCATTTCATCCTCAGAATAACTCTATAGGTCAGTACTCTTATTAGGAGTATGGTTTTACTCACAACAATAAACATTTATTATCTTAAAAGTTTCTGTGAGTCATGAGATCAGGAGGGGCCGGCTGGTGGTTCTAGCCAGGGGTCTTTCCTGAGGCTGTAGCCAAGATGCAGACCTGGGCTGCAGGCCTCTGAAGGCTTGTCCCAGGCTGGAGGAGCCACCTCCACACAGTCCACTCACAAACCCGACCCTCTGGTGCTGACTGTGGGCAGGAGGCCATGGGTATTATTATCACCCGCATTTTACAGGTGGAAAAATTGGGTCTCCGAGAGAATAAGAGAGCAACCAGGGCAGCAAGTGGTAGAGCTGAGACTGGAACCCAGGCTGCCTTACTCCAGACATAAGTAAGCCCTTAACTCCTTCTCAGCTTCCTTGTGGGTGAAGAAGTGCTCCACATGCATCATAAAGGGAGCCGCTGTAATCAGCTATTTGAAGCGCTACTGTGTGTGACCTTACACATGACAACAAAAAACAACAGAGTGGCCCCCACCAGAGTCCTGGTAGAGCTGGAAAAGAATCATCGCTAATTACCCTATTAATTTCTGACATGGTAACAGATGTTCCGAGGTGCGTGCGGTTTGTTCCTGTAAGTGGGTTAGGAAGTTATGTGTCCCATGCGATCAGAATTATGCTCTTAATTTGCTTTTTCGTAGATAATTTGAAGAGAAAGTCCAATCCATGCCCTGTCAGAACAATTATAAACTCTGAATTTACAAAGTCCACGTTACCAAGGGTTGACCACACAACTCTGCAGGTGCGGAGAATGTGACGTGGGAGGATGATTTAATTGAGGCATCGGTGAAAACAGCACAAATCATACTGTTCCAGGCCTTTTTTGTAATTGACCCTGAGCCTCTGGGATGCTTCCAGGCTGAACGCCCATCTCTCTAATCTTTTCAACAAACGGTCTCTTTCCATTCTTCTTCCACATTCCCCGCTACTCTGCCATGAGACACGGTGGGGCCTCCCTCGCGACGTTGGGAAGAATGTGGTAACTGGAGCAGGTGGTACCACCTGTGGTTGGCTCCGATTCCAGGCCCACAGCTGCCACCCAGCTGCAGAGACCCGAATCCCAAAGTTTTCTGAGGACTTTCCCACCATCTGGGCTCAGGAATTCCCATGCCCAGAAGCTTCCTCATGAGCCAAAGTGTCCCATTTCAAATGTTCCCAGTGCCTGTAGAGGATGCATTCACAGCTCCTTCTTTCCCTGAGAACATTTTAATCCTCTTCTACCGGTGCCCCCACCTCCTGCAGCAATTACGCCCATCTGTCTTCCAGCAACGACTGTCCATCAGAAGAGGGGCTTCTGTCCTGCCCCTCATCCATGCCTGCTTCAAAAAGAGCTTGGAACCTCTCCAATAATATTCCGGCACTCTTTGCTGTCATCACGGTTTTACAATTCTAACAGAGAAAAGCATTTCAAAGTTCTGAGAGAAAGCTCTCGTCCCATGCTTCAGTGGTCTCAGGTTGTTCACCTGTTAGCTGTATAACAACCCAGGCATTGGACAGACGCCGGGGACCAGGGAGAAATTTTGTTCCTAAAAAGGCCCTAAGATCCTGGCCGAACTTCCTTGCCTTCTTTTGCTCACATGCTCTCACATCTTGGCTCTTGGAAAAGCTGGTCTCACCCCATTACTTCACTCCTTCGGCAGACTTCCCTGAACATGCACTTGGAGCTGGACTCTGGATGGCCAACAAGAACCACAACAACAAACATTTATTGAGTACGTTCAATGTGTCCAGCAGCACACCCAGCCCTTGACATATATCGTCTTACCGAGCCCTCACAACAACCCTATAAGGACGCCAACCCTGCCGGTTTACAAAGCAGCTGGGGCTCAGAGGTTAATTCACTTACACAAAATGAGACAACTAGTAAACAGCAGAGTTACAGACCCCAGAGCTCAAGCAGTCGTGATAAACCAAGCTTCTGATGAACACCAGGACCACTGTGCACACATGGATAGCACACAGCCTGAGGCTGGGAGAGACCATCTTTTAGCAAAGGTGTATTTTGCATCTTTGTCATCTGACATAAGGTCAAGGTGACACAGACTGCATCCTAGCCTGTGGGACAGTCAGAATTTGGATATAGCAAAATATTCTTTCTTGCTAGGGCTAAACGTGTCCTTGAAGTATGAAACACAGATGATGGGTTTGCTGTTCAGCTAGAATAAATACGAAACTGTTACTCCAATTCTCTACCTCTTCCTACATCCACACCCTTTGCAATGTGATTTTGTGGCCCCTACTATTGAGGAATGGAGTTCCTTTCCACGCCCCTTGAATCTGGGCTGCCTTGGGTCTTGCTTCGAATAGCAGAAGGCGGAGGAGCCTAGGCCCCCAGGGGCCCTGTGTGCTCCTCTCACTCTCTTGCACTCCTGTCTACACCAGGAGGATGAGCCTGGGCTAGCCTGCTGGAAGATGAGTGACCACGTGGAGCAGAGCCAAGTCATCCCGGCCCAGGCCACTAGGCCAGCCAGTCCTGAGCCGAGCGACCAGCTGACTGCAGATGTCTAAGCGAGCCTGCGAGACCAGCGCGGCCCGGCCCAGGTCAGCAGACCCACTTAGATGACCCACAGACCTGTGGCGAAATAGTAAATGGTTGTTTTTTTAAGCCACTGAATTTTGAGCTGATCTGCCACAAAGCAATGGTTATCTCACACAGAAGCTAACAAAACTTCAAATACTTTTCTTTCTCTCTCAAGATTGATCATTTGAATTTAGGCAATAGTTGGACCCCGGCTAATAAAGAACCGTACTGGTAGCCCAGAGCCACTGTCCCTCTGAGGCATTTCCTTACAGAAACACGGCTGTGACTTAGGAACCTTTACGGGGGCCTGTATTTTAGGGCTGAAAAAAATTGTCTATTGGCTCCAAAATACAAAGAAACAAACAAACAAAGCTTAGAAAATAAACTTGATAAATGCTTTATTAAATGCCTTCGAAACAGCATTATGTCAACTAGTCAACTGCAGCTCTAACGTGCAGCCATATGACCTAAGTAAACTTTAACACGTCCAAGCCAAATGAATAATTTCTCCTTAATAAAATTCAAAATTTTAGAAATCATAAGAAAATTCAAATTATCTTTCTACTTTTACTGAGCCAAATTCCACACAAATTTCCAAAGAAAAATAATAAACCCTTCCGAAAATTGTACAGCCCCCTCAAAACTGTCTGCCATGGGATGTGCACACACTTTCATACAGTCAACACGTTGTGGCCTGAGGCCTCTGAAAACGACAGTGAGCGGGGCCTGCGGAAGTCTGACAACATCTCTGGGGAAGCATCCTCATTTTTCAGATGGAAGATCTCAGAACTCGAGAGGCTGAGCATTCCCCTAAGGGGACAGTTAGCACTGGTCTGAATCAGGGAGCGTGCTATAGAGGGACCCGTGTGGTGACTCGGGTTGAGAGCAGTGGAAGAACCCCACCAGTGGACGGGTATCTGTCATGTGTCTTGTCCAGGAGAGGAGAACGTCTTGTCTTTGCACCTGTAGTGTCCCACAAGTCACCCCGCTCCTGGGCTGGTAATGGTCTGTTTGCTGGCTTGCTTTTCCACCAGACTGCGAGTCCCTCAAGGCAAGAACCATGTGGTAGTCATCGTGTCTTCATTCATTCTACGAATGTTCATTGAGTGCGAGCACGTGCTGGGTGCTTGTCTCAGTACTAAGATTACAATCGATGACAGATATCAGCTCCACTCTCATGGGGAGACAAATGGAGGGGACACGTCCTAAGCAAACATAGCAAAGTAAGTGTGCAAGGACAACCTCCATGAATGAACAAGGAGGTCTCCGACCTTGACCTTCGCCTCCCTCCCTGCTTTCTCCTTCCACTCGCTCTGAGGAGGAACCCCTCCTAGGATAGTTCCCTAGGCCTCTGTGAGGTCAGACTGAAGAAAGGGGCTGAGCACAAGAGGCTCTCAAGGGAGGCTCTTGGGGTTGGCTCGTCGGGGGCGCTGAGAGAGAAGGTGTGAGCAGCTGCAGGTGTGAGGGAAGTGGGCAGGAGAGAAAACAGGAAAATGTTAAGAAGTCTTGCTGCTCTGTGGATCTCCTTTCACAACACTTGGGAAATTCAAGTAAAGAACTCGAGTCACTTTTTGGTTACTGAATTGTGCCTCTTGGATTGTGGCTCTTGTCTGAGACCGTACCGTGTGGATGGTGGCTTGTACGCATTGCGAAGGTCACGAGGTGGATGGGAATTCAGGAAGCTGCAAGGAGTCTTGTGAGGCTGATGCGTCAGGAGCAGCTGGGCAAGACGAGGCTGTAGAAGGGAATGGACGGGATCATATGTGGCCTCCCTGCCACGTTAGGGATGTACATTAGGGACATACACTCACTTTATCTTAAGATGGCCTGGAACAAGGTAAGTTCTGAGAAACTGGCTTTCTTTTTTTCTTTTTCCAATGCTGACTTACTGTTTATATGAACCGAGAGGAAGGCAAAACTCTGCAGAACTTATCCCACCCCAGTTCCAAGCTGGGGTCATATGGAAACTGCCTGAGCCAGTAGGAAGTACCTCTGTTACCAAATAACTGGAGAAGATTCAACAGCAAATCTGGCTTCCTTATCACGGTGTCTTATACTGTGTTTCCTGATCTCCAACCTATGCCTGGAACCAGGGCTCCTCGATCCCCAGGTAAATCAATTAATGACGAGGAAAACATGTCCCCTGGTCCTTTATCCAAGCAACTAAAGCACAGGAATACTTACGAGATTGAAGGTTCACGTCTGAGACTGCAGATACTCTGACCCTGGGTGTGACGGGATCTGGGGCTGGGGCTGGTTTCCTGGGCAGCCCTGTCAGGATGTTTCTCACACACACTCATCAGCCTCCGACTTGTAGTTGCATTGCGATTTGGAAGGCAGTTTCCTCTAACACTTTTTTTTTTTTAAAAGAATGCATATTTTCCCTTTGAATTATCTCTGTCCCCTACTTGTAACATTAGGCTGTTTCTTGGGTCACAGGACATGGAGAGAAATAAAGATGTCATCAGGTCTTCTCCAGTGAGAAAGGCTGGAAAGACGTGTGTTTGGAAAGAAGGCTCTGAATAAGCCTGTCAAGATGCATTTCATATTGGCAGACTGGAAATTGATGAAAACCATGGTTTCTCTTGGAAGAAGCACTTAATTCACTTAATTCAAGGCAGGCATGATGTCTTAATAAACACCCTTGGGTTCCTAAGCAACTGCAATAGGTCCTTGTGGGTTTTGCTGCCCATCACCCATTTTCCCTTCTTCTAGGAAGAGCACCCAAATTTCCTTTGGTCCAAGAGCTTAGTGAGTGTCAGAGTCCAGGCCGACTCTTGCATTGTATCCACCTGCCAGAGACTGGTTCCGGGATGGACAGGTGACCCCAGCTGGCCCCATCACAATGGATCCAAGACTTGTACAGGAGCAGCTGGGGATGAAGCTCTCTCTTCCCTTGGACCTGAAGCAATAAGAGCTGATAATGACTGGATTCTCTTTGGTAAGTTAGAGGAGGGCGCTCACATTAGAATTGTTATCCCTTTACATAAGCTGCAGGAACTGGAGGGATTTTGCTGAGAGAAGAATGTGTTATTGCCTGAAATCTAAGTATAAAGTACAGCCGGTCCTCAAAAGAAGTGGAACCAAAGACAAAACAAGAACCAGGCTGCGTGCTGTCCTGTCTCTCTTCTGGAGTGTAGTTCCTTGCTCTTCTCTCTATCTCTGAGGACCAGCTTTCTTCAATGTTCTCTGTACAAGGCACAAAAGAGAACCCCTTCCTGAGCTGCTATGTCAGCCCCCCGGCCCCCAATATCTGACCAGCTCACTCATACCACCCTACTTATAAGCCCCTGGCACACTGCTTCTTCAGGTATCCAGCCCTGGTCCAATCATATATGGCCAGAGCAGTGGGGTCATGTGGTATAACCTTTGCCACAGAAATCTACCCTGGGAGTGAGGGGTTGCGTTTTTAAAGAATGGGCTCTACAGACACACCCCAAATATCTGGCAGACGTGGATATGGACCTTGTCTTTTGAAGTCTCAATGAGGAAAAGATTCTCAACTTGGTGAAAAGATGCAGAAGCTATTTTTATGAGATGGGAACCTAGCGCTTTGGAAAATGGCTGCAGTCCTTGACAACCAAACAAATCAGCCCACTCTGAAAGAAGTACCCGTGAGGGAATTCACTCAACAGTGGGGAAGAAGAAATAAACATAATCTGTTTTTCATGGCTCTCACTACCATAACCAGTGTTATCAAAATTCCAAACAGGAATCAAGGAGCACCAGGAACACAAGGGGGCAGGGGAGGCTCTCCACGCCTTCGATGGCACCCCCTCCCTCTGTGCTAGTCCTCACTCTGCTGGCTGTTTTCATTATGGTCCAACTCATACATCTGCTTTATCTCACTTTACCCAACAGCATTTTCTGTTCTATCCATCAGTCCTGCCTATCTCCTAAATAAGTTGTGTCGTTCCTGCCTCCTTATTTGTGGTGTCACTTTGGGCAAATTACCCCACCTTTGTGAGCCTCAAGTAGATTACTTGTCTCGAGATGGGGATAATAATACACTCCTTGAATATGACAATATCTACCCAACATACAGAAGTATTTCCCTCTAACATAGCAATCTCACTTCTAGGAATCTATCCCACAGAGAGAGGTGCACACATATGAAATGACAATGGGGGGGGGTTATTCATTGTATTCTTGTTTGTCATAAAGTATTGAAAATAACCCTGTTGTCCATCAGTGGGTATCAGTTGAATAACTATGGTGTACTCATCTAGATAGATTAAGTAAAAAAGCAAGGTGCAAAAAAAATGTGGGTTTATCTTATAATAGGAAATAAATATATGGTCTTTGTCCCCAGTTCCTGGCACAGAGTTCCTAAAACTTTTGGAATTTACTATCTCTTGTATGCTAATAAGATGACTCACGGTGGGGAGCCTAGATGTCTTCAGGGAGGAGACTGAAGACCAAGCCATGATTAAAGGGTTGGAACTTTCAGCCCTACCCCATGACCTTCTGGGAGGGGAAGGGGCTGAATATTGAGTGCAATCACCATGGCCAGTGATTTAATCAATTATGCCTATGTAATGAGACCTCCATAAAAACCCCTAATGGGGTCTGGTACCTTCTGGGTTGGTGAACACATTGATGTGCTGGGAGGGTGGTGGGCTTAGAGAGGGCATGGAAGCTCTGTGCCACCCCGACACCCCCTCTCCCAATAACCTGTCCTGTGCATCCCTTCCGTTTGGCTATTCCTGAGTTGTATCCTTTATAATAAAGCTGCAACCCTAAGCAGGGCACTTTCCTGAGTTCTATGAGTCATTCTAGTGAAGTATCAAACCTTATGGCAGGCAAGGATTGTGGGAATCTCCAAATAGTAGTCAGTCGGGCAGAAGTGTGGGTCGCCTGAGGACTCCACTTGGACTCGTGTCTGAAGTGGGGGCAGTCTTGTGCGACTGAGCCCCTAAATTGTGGGATCTGATGCTAACTCCAGGTAGATATTTCAAAACTGAATCGAATTGCTGGACACCCAGCTTGTGTTGTAGAATTGAAGAGTTGGTGTGGAAAAATGACACATATGTGGTGTCAGGAAAAAAACTACACGTTTGGTGTAAAAGTGGTATCAGAAAAAGTCACACAGCGTTGTATGCTCACTTCTGCTTGAGAAGGTGGAGAGAAGCAAGACTCTGTGTCTGTATTTGCCCATATTTTCACAATGAAACAGTGGAAGGGTAGACCAGAAAGTAATAAAAATGATTACCTAGAGCAGGTTGGGCAGAGACGGGGAAGGGGGCAAGACTTCTCGCTACATGATTTTTGGTAGGTTTAATTTTTGAATCACATAAGACTATCACTTGTTAAATGATTTAATTTTTAAAATATTCATAAAATTATTATGAGCCTTAATTCCTCACTGTGTCTTGTCAGTAGCTAATTATACACCAGTACAAGTGAGCACTATGCATATAGGTGAGGACTAATTACCAGGTTTGTGACTACGGGCTAGCAAACTCCCTGGGTCTCAGTTTTCCTGATAATCTGAAAGACCAGAACAATGATAGTACCTGTATCATGGAATTATATTGAAGATTTGAAAATATAGCTTATATTTTGAACAAATGGAAGAACTTAGTGTGTGTTTTGGATCCCTCATGGTACCTTGCACCAAAGAAACATCTGTGGATTGTCTCATGGTCAGGAATAAAGCTTTATGGGAAAACTTGCTGCTTGAATAACCTAAAATAGTCTCCTAATGACAGGAGTTTCAATACTAAACTCAGATTCAAATTAAGAAAGAAAGAAAAAAAGAACATATAATACATAGGCCAGGGAGAAATGGAGAAAATATGTACTTTAAATGAAGTTCAGTTAATAGGCACTCCAGAGAGACCAGGAAATGGCAGAGTAGCTGTGTTGGGGGAGAGAGCTAAAAGTTTCCTCCAAATTTTTTTTAGACTGAAAAGTCATACCATGTGCTCACTGGTATAAACTGGAGGGAAAAAAAAAAATCCCACCTAGACACTTGCTACTGAAACTGCAGAGCATCAAGAATGAAAAGAAAATCCTAAAGCCACCAGAGAGAAAAGATGAATTACCTAGGCAGAAAGATCAGTGGGTCTTAGAGAAGATTTCTAACCAGCAAAAACTGATGTCTGGAGAGAATGAAACTACATCCTCAAATAATTGAGGGACTACAGCTGTCATCCTAAAATTCTATCCCCAGCTAAACTATCACATATAAATTTCAAAATACAGACATTTTCAGATGGACAAAGACATGGATAATGTATTACTGATGAAGATCTCTGTAGCAGGGGTTGGCAAGCTGCAGCCCACTGGCTGAATCTTGCCCACTGACTGTTTTGACAAATAGAGTTTTATTGGAATATGGCCACACCTGTTCATGTATGTGTTATCTACGGTTGCCTCCCAGTCACAGGAGCAGAGTAGTTGCAACAGACACCATATGGCCCACAAGAACAAAAATTATTACTCTCTGGTCCTTTACAGAAAAATTTTGCTGAACTGTGCTCTATAGGACTCAATATTTACATGTGTATTTATTCGTTCAACATACATTTGATAAACATCCACAGTGTGTGTGCCAGACCTAACACACATGAGATGAAAATGTTCAGGTTCCTGGCCCTGGCAGGTAAGAAAATTGTAATGGCTCTACTACATGGCCTCCCTTCTTTCAGAGATGGTACTAGGGAGCAAGGTCTCGAGGCATGATCTAGGGGTGTGTCTGAAAACAGCAAAACAAAAACCTATCTCAACACAGACGAGTCAGCCCCAGCTTTGATTCTCATCTGTTTCATACAGGGAGCTGGTTCAGACCCTGCCCATTTCAGGCATGCCAAGATGGTTCAAGGGTCAAAGAGCTGGCTGCAGCTCCTTGTGTCATGAACATGGTCATGAATTCCTCCTGGCTCTCACTCTCCATCCACATCTGCTCCCTCCCACTGCACCCTGACCCACAGCTGACATTCCTTGGCCTTCCCTGAGCACAGCACCCCACTGCATCCTTCTCCAAGCTTTTGCTCAGGTTCTGCCCCTTCCCTGGATACCCTTCCTCCATTGCTTGGCTAGGCTTGCCTTATTCTTACTCATCTACTCCAACAAGTTTTCCCCCACCCACGGTCTGGGTCAATACCCCACCTCTTCCTCTCATTATATGTTGCATAATAAACATCTATTGAGTGCCTTCTGTTGCAGGGCAGTGTGCTAGATGCTTATCTTATCTCTGTGTCCAGATGGGTTTTCTCTCTACCTCTACCCCCTGTCTGGGGCTGGTATATATCTGATGCCAGGAGAGCCAATGGGGACACTTGCTACTCGATTCACAGTGGAGGAAGAGATGGAGACCCTCTCATGTGAATACCTCTGATGAGATGAACAAAATGGAAGCCCATGAGAAGGGGCTGATGTTCCCACACATGGTGCAAGCGCCTCTTGCACACGGTGTTGGAAGCTGGAAGCCAGATGTGACTCTGGTGGTACTTGCCAATCATGCAGACAAACAGGAATTGACACAAGGTAGCATCATGATGGAGGTCGGTTCAAACAGCAATGGAAGAGAAAGGAAAGAAGGGGAGGTGACAAGTTCACGTTCGTTGGAAGCCCTCCCCTCTCCCACGGGACTCATTCTCTCTGACATGAACTCCTAACACCTCTGCCTCTTCCGTTTATCACTCCCCCTCTTGTCATTTACTCAGTACATCGTTATGGAATGCTGGAAGGATTGATGAGACACGCCTGGCAGAAGGGGGGCTGCATTCATTCATTCTGGCCTTTGACAGTTACTAATTCCTACAATTTTCCTGCACTGAATACCACTCAGATCTCACCAATTCTAAGCATATCTGCCAGCAAAGAAAAAAGAAATCGCATATTCAGTGACTGAAGATCCCCAGTGGATTCATAATGGTCTGAATAACAGGTAGCTTGATTTGCTTAAGCTTTGAAATACTTAAGAATTCATATAAAAGAATTTTGAGATTTATAAAGTACACGTCTTCCGGGGGGGAAATTGACTATCCTGACAATTTCTATAAATCAAATTCTGTTACTTTGAAGAACATTCTAAATTCAAAGATGTGCTTCCATGAGAAACTTTTCGTAAAAATAGGAGCTGGTGAATAGTTCGGGGCAAACTTTGAAGACTTGAAGCCTGTATCTTATGCCTTGTATGAGTTTAGAATTAAAAAATGCTTTCTACATACATGTCTCTTTCAATGTGACCTCTTGATAAAGCTATGAGGTAGGCAGGGTCAGTATTATCACACCTAATCTATAAGTGAGGAAACTGAGGCTCCGTTTAAGGCCTCACCAATTTGGAGGCAAAGCCAGGTCCCCAGATTCAGCCCCTTCTGCTGGGCTTCACAGGCGCGCAACCTGGGCGGGTGACGGGGCCCCACACTCAGAAGGGCCCTGTGCTTGGTTTAACGCTCTGCTGTTGCCACCTGCATTTGATTTTTGCACCGGGCCCTGCAGATCCTGCCTGTAGCTGCTCCTGCACATCACTCCGTGGACTCCTCTTCTATTCCTCTACCCAGATTCCAGAAATGCCCACCACGTCTGGGTCTCAACTGCTCCCAGCTCCTAGAACTCCTCGGCCCTCTTCCTCTTTCCCTCCTTCTCTCTGGGTCTGCAGCATCTAAAGGGGCTGCTGGATTCCAGTTCCTGTTATCGCCTTCCACAACGCTGACAGCTCCTTGCGTGCTGCCTCACATCCTGCAGAGTAAATCAGCACCCAACTCTATCAGTTCATCAAAAGCAAAATTCTCTAAAGTGAGTTTAATTAAAACAAGAGGCTCTTGGGTTTTCTCAGATTAGCTGTGATCAAACCCTCTCAGAAGATTGGATTTCTCTTTGCTCTTTAGCTGGGTCTCTTTGTCCAATTCCCTGCCTCTGACGGTGTCCAATTCTTGACTCAAAAGAAAGAAAGAGAGAGAAAGAAAAAAAAAAAAGAAAGAAGGAAGGAGGGGGAGAGAAAGGGAGGGGAGAAAATGGAGAAAATCCAACTCCTTCCCGACACTCCCAACCCCACAGATGCCTTATGAGTCCTAAAAGCTTCAAAACCTTGCAACGAATAAAGAAGGTCAAATGAAATGTGGTCAATTCTGGCTACTAATTCTCAAGAACCATGAGCAGCAAAGCGAATAAAACCGCTATTCGAAAGGCTGATGTGGTCAACTGCTGGTTGCTGGCTATGAACTCCTCTCCCTGGAGTCCTGGTGCAGCTCCTCCATGGCCCACAGGGTCAGGAGAGAAAGCTCTGCAGACCATGAAGGCGAACGGGATGGAACCAGGGGAAGGAGCCTACTCTCCCCAGATGCCTCCCTTCCCAACTGCCTGGAACGCTGCATCTTTCTCGGACGGTCCCCAAACCCCACTCTTTCCTTACTATTCAAGCAGCCCCTTGCTTGCCTTGCTCCATAATTGACTTTAGATGAATTCTGCTTCCCGAATTGTAACTCCCTTCTGTCCTCTCCAGAGGTCCGCGAACAGCTGATGTGTAACCACACACATAACACCAGCGAGAAAAACCCACGAATCAGAGCAAACTTTTAGATTTTTTTATTATGCATTTGACAGTATTTTCTGAATGTTAGCACAGTGAATGAATTATTCTCCGAGATATCATCTTGCCACAGAGCCAAACCGTGCACAGGCGTTTTAAAAATGTAATTGAAGCTCTAAGGAATATGAGTTTGGATTCAGAACACAATTTAAAATCTATCTATCTATCTATATATATGCAGTGGTTTACTTTTAACAGATCCGCATAAAGAAGCTGAAGTAGAGAATAGTTTCACAATAAATAATTGCTTCTCTAAACTGTACACAATCCTGCTAGCAAATCGGCCCCCTCCATTTCCCCGAGACAGATATTCACTTGCATACCTGCAATAACTTACAAACGACTCGGAGAGAATCGAACATCTGGTCAAGGCCAACGCTCCGTCAGGCACCATCCTCAGTGTCTCCACATCGGGCCCTCGGTGCACTCTGTGTCGGGGGAGGTGGGCGGCCTCTCCCTGTAGGTGACTTCACACACTGAATCACTTTCTCAGACACTCACAGTCATCGCAGCCCGGCGGTGAGAGCGCAGGGGAAAGACTGTGAACTGCCAGGTGCTACAGTTCACGGTTGTTGGCAATTATATAGATAAATAGGAATTTATATAATTTACAAACAGTTGGTGCTCGAGGCTTATTTTGAAGCCATTCCCCAAAGATCTACATTTATTCATGAAAGCAAGTATTCACTCTAATAGCCTTCAGCCGGACGCCTTTACAAAGGCATCCTGGGAACAAGGTCCATTGTGCATTAGCCTGACTGTCTGCAAAGGGCACTGAAAGTCAGTCAACTGAGCAAAAGCAGGCTCTCTGCTGTGTGTCCCGGGGCTCAAACCCGCAGATATTAAGTTTCTCCTTTTCTTGTCACAAATATCCAGGCTTCTTTTTTCTTTTTGAGAGACATTCTTTTGGTGGCTACCAAGCACAGCTGAAAATTTCTGTGTAAATCCTATAAGCTTCAAACTCATCAGCTCCTGTGCAGCTATGATCCGAGACTAAAGCTGACGCCTGGTGGCCCCCTGGCTCCCCGGTGCCTGCTCTAAGTGGGGACACGACTGCACACTCCTGCTGCGCGTTGCATCTATTACAAGATGGGCATGTCTTTACATTTGCAAGAGTTAGCTTGGCGTCCATTTAGTCTCCAAGAGAAATTAAGTCGAGAGCCAGCAAGTGGCTTTCCAACGAGCCATCCTTCTCCAAAAATAATTTCCTGCATGAAACCAGAGCCATAGGTGTCAGGCCCCAGGGCACAGCTGGGATCATTTTACTGATTAGAGAAACCGGGGCCATTTGGACGGGGGCATTCTCTCTCGAGGTGGGGTGCATTGTTAAGTGAGGACCCTCTGAATGGGTTTTCTCCCCCAGGCAAAACTCATTCCTCGTCCTCCAAGAGGTGGAAAGGCGACCCCCGTAGGAGCAGTAACGGAGGCCTTTCTAACACAGGAGGCCGCGGCCCGTCCTCCCCAGGGGCTTCTGAAAGAGTGAGCAGAGTGGCGGCCGGGCGGGGAGGTCACTGCGGGGCGAGCCCTGGACGGCGGGTCTAGAGCCTACGGGCTCTGTCTGTGCTTGACTTCAACCTATCTTGGAGAAAGGGGGCAAAAGAAAAAAAGAGGTGTGTTATGAAAGAAGAGCTCTTTCCTGGCTAGTAAAGGGGACCTCACCCCGCCTCGTCTCTGGCTCCTTCCCTGTTTCGACCTGAACCTGCTTGCCAGCGCTTCTAGGCAATTTCAGAGCCTGCCATCCACCTGGAAAGGTGTGAATATAATAACCCCGAGGATGTGGCCAACGGAGCTCTCCCGCAGCCTGCTCCCATCTTTGATTATCACAAGCTCAGGACGGCCGCAGCTTCCGCTCTGAGAAGGGGAATCCAGGAATTACCACCTGGAGTCTTGCAAGAAAGTAGGGGCCCGTGACTTAAAAGAAAAGATTTTGTGGGGCAGCGGTTAAGTTCGCATGTTCGGATCCCGGGTGCGGACATGGCACCGCTTGGCAAGCCATGCTGTGGCAGGAGTCCCACGTATCAAGCAGAGGAAGATGGGCACGGATGTTAGCTCAGGGCCAGTCTTCCTCAGCAAAAGGAGGAGGATTGGCAGCAGATGTTAGCTCAGGGCTAATCTTCCTCCAAAAAAAAAAAAAAAGACTTTTTCTTCCCAAGTAAAGCTTCTTACAGGGGCTTTTCACGAACCATAAACACCTGGAAGAACCACCTTTCCAGGCCCCAGTGAGACAGCTGTGCTTCTAGTCTCATCTTCTGAACATCCAATGGAACAATAATAATGACAACAGCTAAAGCCTGGTCATGCTTTCTCTGCGCAGGGCTCTCTTGCCTTCCCTAAACATGCCCAGCACATTGCCACCTCAGGGCCTTTGTACATACTGTCCCCCTGCCTGAAATCCCCTTCTCTCCCTTATCCCTCTGGCTCACCGCTCACCTCCTTCAGGTCTTTATGCCAATGCCACCTGGTCAGTGAGACCACCCCTGTCCACCCAATCCCAAATCGCAACCACCCCCAAAACTTCCTGTCCTCGTCCTGCTTTCCTGTCCCTCACACGTCTTGCCCTGTGTTTTATGTATTTGTTTGCTGTCGGCCCCCACTGTTTACGCTCCCGAGGGCAGACCCTTTGCCTGGTTCCCTGCGGTGTCCCCAACATCTAGAACAGTGTCTGGCATGTCACAGGGGCTCGACAAAAATCTTTGCTGAGTGAACGTGTGAGTGAATGAATAAATGATGCAGTGGGTGGATGCTTTAATCCCATCCCTTCCTCACTGAGAGGAGGTGAGGAAGAGAGAGAGGAGCAAGAATGAGGAGGGAATGTGGGGGCCGACGGGGCCTGATTGCTGCCCTCCTGGGCTCTCTGCCCCTCCCCCTCCCCCTCCCCCTCCCTCTCCATTGTCATTACGGAGGCTGACGTGTCCCTCTCTGGACAACTAGAAGCCATCTGCCACCAATCTGGAAAGTCTCCTGTATAGCGAGCACAGTCTGCTCTCCCCTAGATCAGTTCCTGTGGGAACCCAAGCCCCCTCCAGGCTATTATTGTGAACAGAAATTACCATCCCATCACCGACGTGTAAGGGAGTCATTAATAACGATTTCTGATTGATAGAACGACAAATAAACCCAGTTTGGCTGCAGGAAATCCTCAGGATCTCTCATACATAAAAGACAAGCAGGTTAAAAAAAATAATAATAAAATGAATTGGGGTACTCGGGGGGCCTGCTGCCAAGCTGCTGTAATTCACCTCTGTCCAGAATCACTGTTGAAAAGAAGAAATTATATATATACATATTTTTTGTAAAGACCACATGTTGCTTTGAGAGCAGAGGAAAAACATAAGCCAGGGTAGGCGAGCCTGCGGGGGGGTCCCAAGAAGCACTGGCTGGCTAGCTTTGTCCAGGCCAGGTGGAATCCAGGGCTGGACGTCACTGCTCTAAGGCCGCAAGGGGTGGAGGGGTCAGCTCCCAAGATATACAGCGGGCTGGCCGGGGAAGGGCAGTGCCAGCGGCTGTCCACAGCTTCAGCCTGCTCTGCCCCAGAGGCGATCTCCCACAGCACCGTTAACCGTAGATACAGCAACCCGTGCGTGGTGGTGTGCCCACTGGCTGCCCTCTCACACGAGACACCGCCCACACACATCCGCCACGCCTCTGAAGGTGAGGCCTCGGAAAGCAGCTTCACCTTCTTGGATGCCGGTCTCTCTCGGCACCGCTGGCCCGCTCTTCTTCTTTGTCAGGTTTTTCTGCTGCCATTGAATTCCTGTGGGGAGAGAGCTGGTTTGAATGAATCAACCTGCATTTCCATGTGGCTGATTTTTCAGTGTCAAATTATGACTTCCTCTTCCCCACCAACGAGCACATTAGCGAATTCCCCAAGGACCAAGTCTCACGCACGGTTTCTGAGGGCTGAGCACACGGTGGGTGGATTTCTACCAAAGTACAGCGTTGACTCATTCCTCAGTTATTCATCGGATGTTAAGGAGCCAAGAAGAAAAATGTGGATGGCACTGGGGTTTCAAGACAGCAGATCCTGAGTCCCTGATGACTATGGCACCTGCTGTGTTGAGAGCCCACCCTCCACCTGCGTTTCTTTTGCACTTACGCGGAAGCACCTGAAGGTCCCATGCCACCGACGCAGGCGCTTGGAAGGGGTTTTAAAGGGCAGCTCTGCCCAGCTGGGTTGATGAGGCATTTACAAGATTAACTGTTAAGTGAAAACCAACTTAAACCCGGGGTCTGCTCATTTATTCAGGTCCACACTGATTCACAAGCTTCTCTCCAGCAGCTGGAGTATACCACAGGGTCTCAAACTCAGGCTCCTCCGCGGGCCACAAAGTAAGATGATGAGTAACACAAGTGAACGGAAACAATGTCCCCCTCAAACCTGAGTGGCCCTACTTGATTCCAGCCTATACCGGCCATGAGGGAATTTGGAGTTAGATGGTCTCATTTGCCGTTTTCAAAGAAGCTAAAAATAGGCACTTGGTAGGGGGTGGGGAATTCTTCAATTTTTAAATGTTGGCAACTTACTCAGATTTTGGCAAAGTGCTGTGCGGCCCAGGAGAAATACGTCTGGAGACCAGACACAGGCATGCCCACATCATGGGCTTTGTTCTGAAAGGCAGCAAGGGAACGGGATGCTCCCTCCCGCCCTCCTGGAGCCGAGGGCCCGCATCTCCTCTGCACGCAGCCCCCACCGTGCCCGGCCCGCAGGACCACAGCACTCAGGACACCGCCGCGCCCTCCTGCACCGCACTGGGCAGTCAGACTCTCCCGGCCCTGCCTTGCCCGGGGACAAGTGATATCTGGAAATGAGTGAACTCGAGAGGGTGTTGTACCTGCCGACAGCTCGGGTTTGGGTGCAGAAGTGCACACAGGCCCTGTCATCAGTCTCCGCGCAAGTGCAGCGTAGCGTCCACTTCGAGGGCTGTGGGCTCTGCAGAAAGGGTCCCGCGGACCTCCTGCTCCGGGAGTTGGACAGTCCATAGGGCACAGTCTGTCTGCAAAGGACAGAGCAAGGTCAGGGCCACATCTAGAGGAGCACACCCTGGCCTCCCTGCTTGTGGGGTGCCTGCAGGTGTGGAGCTGGCGAGGGGGTGGGAGAAAGTAGACCCGGGAGTGAGTGACGCAGGCACAGCGGGTCCCAGGAATTGGCGTCCACACCCTCTCCCTGAGGTTTGCGTCTTAGGAAGCCTCAGGAGTGAATCCTTCACCCTCCTGTTTCCCCACACCCCAGAAAGTGCACGGGGGCCGAGGGGATGGAAAGATGGGGAGGACCTGGGGGAGATGGACGAGGAAATTCTGTGTTGTCCCAGCAGCCAGCCCCCTTGGGGAGGGAAGCAAGCAGACGCCTCGTGCGTGCACATGCGTACTTTCCGTCTCTGCAAGACGGAACCCCGGCAAGCACGCCCACCGTCTTGGGTCCCTCCAGGGCAGTTCTGGCTTCTCTTCCTGTACTCAAACTCCTGACACGGACATTCTGGTTGACCTGATACCAGTCCCAGTCTTCGTCCTTGAGCTGATGCCCGGGGCTGGTCATCAATACAAATAAGACGCCTTCCTAACTCGGCCACCCAAGGCCAGCCCTGGCACCCACCTTGCTTGGCACCAAATGTCCTCTGTGTGCACATCAGCCTTGCAGTCTGCGCTAATAGGATTAAGACAAATGCAATTACTGCCACAGAGACGCATTCTGGCCTTGGAACATCACTGCCTTGAAGAGACAAACATCAGAGGAAGCTTTGGTGGCCTGTGAGGTACAGGCGAGAACAGAACTAGCCTTGGGAAAAATCTTATTACAGAGGGAAAAAAGCCCGAAACTATACCAATGTCGTTTACGGCTGGAGTCGGGAGGAGAGTGATAGTGTCATCTGGAACAATAAACATTTAAATCTGTTTCTTATACTCGTGTGCATTCAGACCACCACCCTCCAGAGAAGGGACAAGACTACCAGGCAGTTCACTGGGAAAAAGTTGAAAGCACATGCTTGGTACTACTGAACAGGCTTTGGGGGACAAATCACTAATAACTAGAGAAAAATGATGTGGCCAGAAGTTACTTTTCCAATAAGTCTTGGCTTTCCTGCCAGGCCTCGAGATTACCCACCTCGGTTTCTGTGAGCCCCAGAGAGTATCACCAATCATCACCTCAGGGGAGGTTCTGACACCCTCTCTGCATTTTCAAAATAAATGAAATTGAATTTACTTTAATTTGAAACACACGCCATGGAGGGTAAGAGGGAGTGTCCCACGGTGACCTGATGTTTGGAAGGGACCTCCTCCCTGCTGGGCTGGAGACCAGAGCTCGGCAATCTAACCACCCCTCTCCTCTCTGTCTTGTTCTCTTCTCCTCGCTCCTTCCCACTCCAGGTCGCTGAGAAACTGAGCCGTGTGGGGGATGGATGGAGGCGGGCCCAGTGCTGAGCAGCCTCTGCTCCCAAAACAGAGACAGTGAGCAGCGGCCAGTCCCGTTCGGAGCTGAACCTCTGCTGAAACCCCCTTTATCGTCAGGAAGGGGACATGGTGGGCAGGGGGGTGGCACAACAAGGCAGACATTGTTGTGAGGCCAGATTTGGCTAAAGGTCTATTTTTCCAATAATAGGACCACATTAAATCTCGAAATGTTGACATTAAACCCAGTCCCCCATTTCTTGGTGAAAATTACACACAAGGAGGAACAACACTCCCATTTTTCCATCAACAGCAAGACCTGCAATTTTGAAATTGCTGTCAGCTGATTACTCTTTTGCACGCGCAGAGCTGCTCGCCTTCAGTGAAAACACTCGAAAGTGTTTAACACAAGGAAACCGGGCAACTTGGTATTTGTTAGTGGAGCAATGCTGAGCACTGTCCCAGCAGCCAAGTGCAAAGAGCCAGTGTGCCAACGAGCCCCTGCAATTCCCAAAGCACGTTTACAGAGGGGCACAGCCCTTCCCCTCCCCCAGCAGAGCTGAGGCAGGAAGCCCGGAGGTGTCCCATCATGTGTGCGCTCTACTGGCTGACCTAGGGAGTGGGGGGCATGACAGAAGTGAGCAACCAGAGGACTTGAGAGACGGTCCAGACCACAGGAGGGCTCGCCCCGACAAGAGGTCCAGTTCCAATGTAAGCCCACCTCCCATAGACAGAAAATTTAAAGGTTTTAAATCAACCTGATAGGCTCTTAAATAAGACAGTTCTACCCTCCTACCTGAGCAAATATGGCTTCAAAACACCTTGGAAGTTCCGGCTTGAATTTGGGATTCTGGGCCTCCTTGGACTTCTGTATTGGAACATGGCAGCCCAAGGAGATTCGGTACCTTCTCTTCTTTTCTGCCCCATCCCACACCAAGGGGGCCTCATCCACTGCCATGGGGAGGCCCTCCCAAGCTCTATCTGCCCCCATCCTCCAAGCAGCCACCCCTTTGGCCACCCTGCAGGTAGGGAGATGTGCCTGGAGCCCTGTTCCATCCCCGGCTGTCAGACCCTGGACGATACCTGCACAGATGCTGGAAGTGGGCTTGGGGACATTTGGGTAAGGAATTCAGGATCCTGAATACCTGGAGACAGTCTAGAAGAAGGGGTATATAGCTTTCAGTCCCATAGACTCCCTGCAGTGGGGAAGGAGACGTGGCCAGAGAGGGTCACAGGAGCCCTTGACCTTCAGGGCCCAGGGCAGGCTCTTTCTTGTCCAGGCTAAGAGTGGATCACCGCTCCTCACAAGCAGAAGGCAGGTCTTCTACTTTTTTTGCACCTGCCACGGACCCAGCATGAGGCTGAGCAAATGAAGACTGTTAACTGAGCAGCTGGTAGTTAATCATGAGATAATTTCGTGTGGCAAGACTGGATTCTTTCCAACCTAAAAAGTTCAATAACCACAAAAATCATGACAAAGAACTCCAACATTTGCCAAGCATCCACTGTGTATACACTTAGTATTATTCTGAGAGGGATTGGGATACAGAAAGGCATATGCATGTCTGTGCCTCCAGCAGTTCACATGCTACTGGGGTGTGAAAACAGGTACAGGAAAGACTACAAGCCAATATATAGAGGTATGTGCAAGGTACACAGCACGCAGAGAAAGACTGCCAGGTAGTGCCATTATGATGTCGTAAAGCACTTACACGATGATCACTCTGCCCTCTTGACAGCTTCCTGATCTACAAAAGGGCTGTCAACAGATTAAATGACACCCTGCACTGCATGAAAAACACTTAGCAAAGAGCTGGCAGTGAATTAACGTTAGCTGCTCTTGTTGCTGATTTGGTCTTGAAATTTGAGAGACTTGTATCAGGCAGAAAAGTCCCATCTACCAGGTCTGCATTTGAGATGTGTGACTAAGTAATAAAGAGGAGTAATAAGGAACCAGAGTGCCACACGGCACAGCAGTGCTACTCTTTGCCCCACCTCCTTTGGGCCGATCAGTCATTCAACACTGCTTGTCTAATAAGCACTTGTATTTCCGTTGTCTTGAAGTCCTTTGTCATTTGCTGTTTCTTGAACAGTGAATTGGAATGACCTAATGGTGGAACCACGTGAATGAAGTTAAATTGGCCCAGAACCTTTAACCAGCACTCTCTGACCAATTGCTTTAGCCTACCGTTCTACAGAAGGGTTTGGAGAATTCTTCGTAAAAGTGGGCAGCTCTTCCATGGTTAATGTCGCAGTTATAACACAGAGTTCCAAACAAAAGAGAAGCAGATGAGAAGATCAGTTCAACTGCTCTTAGACAAAACAGAATACCCCTCCAGCATACTTACATATGCAATGTCTAGTGTTGTGTGTCTTTGTGTAATAAATTGTCCCTCAATGTATGTGTTCAGAACATTCATTATGTATTACACCAAACCCTTATGAGTGATGGTGATGTCAGAGGCTTATTTATCACAGTGTTCCTTATTTACCACTTTTCCCCAAATGTCACATATAAATGTTACTAAATATTAAACTTCCAAATCTCCCATCTTCATTCTTCATCTGCAGCTTCACACTGAGAGCACTTGATTTCTCTCTACAAAAAGATTTAAGTAAGGAAAGCTGACTTCTTTTTTTAAGATTCTGTTTTTAAGTTCAGCATAGGCTTTTCATAAATGAACGAACCATCTCCACCTTTCTGAGCAGGACACCTGCTTCTACACCTGAAGTTTAAAAGAGGGATACAGATATTTACAAAGGCCCGCCAAAAGCAGCGAAAGGAACTTCCCTGGCCAAATCCTACATTCTCGGGAAAGTTTACCAAACTGTCATTCCCTGAAAAACCCAGTTTCCATTTTTCCCCCATTAAACAGCATTCACCAAACACTTGCTGAGTGTTTCTCGATGTGCAGGCACTGGACTAGATTCTGGGAGGAAATCCATGAACCAGACCGACAAGGGGCCCCGTACACAAAGTTTTAACCTGGTACAGAGGTCAGCCAACTTGGCATTTCGTGGGCTTCATTCCCATCAACAGGCGGTTTTTTTAATCTGAAATTTTCAAACAAACATCCCATTTCCAGCTTCTCTCAAACAACCAGAAGTTATACTAACACTAACCCCACACTCCAACATGGCAGCAATTGTCTGGAGCTGAGGAATCAAGTCAGAGACTGGGCGCAAGCGCTCCGTTTTGCCCCAGTGTACACCACTCCCAAAAAGTTGTACACCTGTTCTTCTTTGCTCACTTTTGCTACCTGTCAGGCCCTCACTGACAGCTGAGTTTACAACCACTGGTCTAGTGGCTTGTGCCATAAAGCAAGGCCAGACAGGCCATAAGACACAGTGACAAAATTAGTACTTAATACTATTTTTATAAAGGTAGCTGTTTTCAAATTTTAAAAAGCCCAAGTTCTGACTGTCTCCCCAACAAACAGAACATTCCTGCTTCACAGTCAGAATGCCAAGTTGGTGATCTGTCTTCCTTCAGTTCACATTTTTCCTTCCGTAATGGGAAAGCAAAGGCAACACTGCCTTTGGGCCCAGGGGACATATTGTACAGAAGGCATGACTCTGCTGACCTGTCCTGCAGCCGAGAGGAGGAGAAACAACTGTTTCCCACCGGCAGACAGGCAGGAGGCAGCCCCCAGCTGCCAGGCACCAGTGGTCATCAGATACCACCTCCAACCGTTCCCAGGACAAACAACCTCGAGACTCTAACACGCTTTCTAACTACGGCTCAATTTCAGATTTTATTAGATTCCTTCCTTAGAAGGCACCACTCACTCGCTCTCCCCAGCGTAGAAATAGCTTCTTGGGTGAGGAAGAAAGCGTGGCTCACCTTCATCTACTATCTTTGTAACCTTAATCAAAAAGAATTGCCAGCTAAGAACTTTGTTCTAACAGTAAGACAGGATGAAGTAAGTACAGGAAGTGGCTGACGATTCAAAGGCTTATAAAAGCATCCATTCACTTCAACAAACATCCAGTGGACCCCCCGCTGTGCACAAAGGCACAGAGGCAAAGGGGAACACAAGCTCAGAGACAGGAGTACCCCTCTCAGAGCACTTAAAAGCCCAGAATTCTCTAGAGCCTGGGGCCAACGATGGTTGTTTTTGTCTCCTGGAATCCAAGCTCTTACCTTTCCCAGGGGGAATTATCCTTCCTTCCTTGTGAGGTCTCGGTGAGCTTGTCAATCAGCATGCCTCACCTTCCTCATGTGACCCAGGGTGGGTCAATTGGGCTCTCTCTCCCAAGACAACCCAGGGAAACAACTCCAGATCAGAAAATACTATGGAGCTGCTGGGGCCGGCCCCATGGCCCAGTGGTTAAGTTTGGCGCGCTCTGCTTCGGCAGCCCAGGGTTTCGCTGGTTTAGATCCTAGGCACAGACATGGCACCACTCATCATGCCATGCTGAGGCGGCATCCCACATAGCACAACTAGAAGGGCCTACAACCAGAATATACAACTATGTAGTGGGGGACTTCGGGGAGAAGAAGAAGAAGAAGAAAAATAAGATTGGCAACAGATGTTGGCTCAGGTGCCAATCTTTAAAAAAAAAAGGTGGGGGGGAGGAAAATATTATGGAGCTGCTATTTGCCAGGTGGGTCCACCCTGTTCGATCGTGCCCTGGGACCCTCAGTCCTCTCCTGATACCTCTCCTTTCTGAGCCTGGTGCTTCTTCCTACTCCCCGTCTGTGGGCTACCCCATGTCCTTCCAATAAACTTCTTTGATGCTGTGTTAGCTAGACTAGGTTTCTGTTGCTTGCAACCAGGGACCTCTAGCAGACCCTGAGAACTCATTTCTTGAGACTACTGCAACCATGATCTCTTGGGTTTAATAGAAAGACCCGGAGTCTCTCCAGTTGCCAGGGACAAGTAGAGATTTTCTTCATTGCAACAAAACACAAAATAGTGCACTGAGAATCAGGACAAAACCCAGCAAACTAAGCTGGCTGGAGTCCTTTCTTCCCAGGTGTGCCCACTGTGAAATGTTTGATTTGGAGCATACTGCCCTTTGGGCAAGTGGAAGCAAGCGTATCACTCCAAGATGCCCAGACCCCAGCCTCCAGACACTTGGTTAACCATCTAAGAAGTCTTATTCTCAAGCAAACTTATTCCTTGTCCATTTATCAAATGCTTGTGAAAGTCTGCTGTGGGCCCGGCCTCATGCCAGACAATTATAGGGTACACTTCTAACCTCCAGCAAAGAAAGACAGGCCAGGAAATAGAGCTCCTCAGTGACCTCATTATACAAGCAGAAAACATACACACACTTTCTGGTTCTAAAGAATATCACACAAACTTTACACTCACAAACAACATAAAGTGACCATAAAACTGGCAATTTGTAGCTTTACTTCTGCTGCAGAAAATCTTTGCATCTTTAAGTCAGAAGACCCCAAGATTGCTCATCCAACCACCTACCAATGTGGAAAGTCCTCCTTACACAGGCCTCGGGAACAGCCAATGATCCCAGTGTATTTGAAAATGTCAGAAGAATGAGCAATGGGCTGCAGGTTGGTGGGTCACTTTTTTTTTTTTAATTTTATTTTTTCCTTTTTCTGCCCAAAGTCCCCCGGTACATAGTTGTATATTTTTAGTTGTGGGTCCTTCTAGTTGTGGCATGTGGGACGCTGCCTCAGCATGGCCTGATGAGCGGTGCCATGTCCGTGCCCAGGATCCAAACCAGTGAAACCCTGGGCCACCGAAGCGGAGCGCATGAACTTAACCACCCGGCCACGGGGCCAGCCCCGGTGGTTTACTTTTTTAAAAGATGTCCCTTCCCCTCCCCGCCCCCAAAATTCAACTTTTGGGTTTATTCAGGACTTGGCTGTGTGGAAGTTTTACTAGAATCATATACATTTTCAAAGAGAATGTTGAACACTGATCCCCACCAATGAGACCCAAGAACAGGGGTCATTTCCTCACCTATGCTGCAGGTGTGGCTTCCTTCCTGTCCCCAAGGGTCAGCAACTATTGGACTTCGTCCAGCTGGAATCACTGATCATTTCTGCCTTGTTCACCTCTGCACCCAGGGTACCCAAGGCACTGTCTGGCTCAGAATGGGTGCTCAATAATGCCTCACTATCTTAATAATAAATATCTAAGTGAATGAAGGAAGGAATGAAGTGCAAATTAGCCATTACTTCTAGGCCACGCCCAATCTCCCAAACATTTAGAATTCTTGGCTGATTGACTGGATTTCTGCTATTGCTGTCCTCAATTGCAGAACCATCCTGGAGGGTTTCCCTTGAGAGAATACGGTCTCCAGAGTACTTGAAGTGGAGGAACTGCGTCTTGATAACAACTCCGACAGGTCACAGCAGAGCCATGATGGAGAAACCAGGCGGCACAGATGCGTGAGGCATCGGGGTGAACCAGAGGCTTCCCTAGGCTGGCAGACCCAGGTTTCTCGTCCAAATGGAAGCCACGCTGGCTGAGTCCCCAGCTGAGCACCCTCCCTCTGGGCTTGAGAAATGAGAGGGCTGGATCTCCGGAAAGGTCCGTCCAGCTCCAAATTCCACCTAGAGATTCTCAAACTCCCTCACTGTCACTCGACTGTCTCCAAACAGCACAACTGCTGGAGAAGGCCCTAGCCCTTCACTGCAGCAATCAAACCACAGCCAAATATGGGTGGCCTGCCCTGCCCAAGCCACGAGGTTCCTGGACCCACCAAATGTATTTAGAAAGCTTTGGCCTAAACTCTTGACACTCTTCCACGCCCTATTACCATATAACTGAGCTTAAAAATAACCCCAAAGCCACAGACTATCATCCTATCAGCTCACTGGAACACAGCCATGTTCTTCCCTAACACAGGCACACACGCACGGAAGATATCTAGAAGCAGCACAGGGTCAAAGGAAAGGAGAACAACAGAAAAACGCTTCTGCGTTTGTTGCATAGGCTGAGATCTTCAAGACTTAGAGCTCAAAAAAAAGTTAGGGAAACAAACACCTCCGATATACGGGGAAGGAATCCATCCACGGAATCCTACAGATTAGCTGGTCTCCCCTCCATCTGGTACAGCCCAAATGTGTCCATATGAGTTAAGCTAGAGTTTCTCTCCCCCACCCCCAGTGACCCTGATGAATTCCAGGTCGAATGTAGGCATGGAAATCCACGGCTGTCTGGCACGGCCTCATTATAACTTTATGCAAAGCTGCAGACAGATGTGGCTCAAAATAGTTCCCAGCAGTGGAAACAGAAGGGGTAAAACAAGGAGTAGGTATTTTTTTAAGGATGGGGGTATTTGCAGAGGGATAAAAAAAAAATAAAGACTTCATCATGCGTCCCTTTAAATAATCCAGAGAAAGCAAGAGAAGACACCCTTGCGAATTCTTAGGAGAATTCACCGTAAGGATGGAAAATCCTACTGAACAAAAGTCTACTTGCCATTGCAATGATATAAAGACACTTTCATTTTCCTCCTAATCTTATCGCTCATGTATTTGCGTCATGTCCTTTTGGGAGCTCTGATTGACCGAGGACTTACCTCAAACTAAGAAGTCTTGAGTCCCAATAGAAATACAGACTTTATCCCCCAACGAGAACCCAGGGCCAGGATTCGGGTAAGGCAGGGAGGCAAGTCGGGCAAGCACAGGGTCAGATTCTGCCTTTATTAAAAATGTTGATATTTTGTTAATCATGAAATTCTTGCAATAATTTTGATTTTTGAAAATATGGCATTAACTTGTCTTTATCTTTGCTACCGACTTTTTGGTGCCTCCTTCAAGTCTGCCCTGAGGGAGCACGTCACTTGCCTCACCCCATTCTCAGCCCCGCAAGAAACCCACGGAGATCAGATTTATAAAAATCCAGGAAAGATACGTACACCTCTGCTTTCTTGCTGGCTTGCTTCTGACTTTTGGTAGAGCTGTTTTACACTCCCCAAGTTGTGGGTGAAACTGTCTGCCCATGGGCCATTCATGCCATTGCTGAGAAAGAACAGTGGCATCTCAGCCACATCAGCCTCTGTGCCTTTCTCACGCACTCATGAAATGAATCTGTTTCCATTTTTTTAGATTATTGGGCTGGGGCACAGGGCTGCCTGGCTGCCCTGCTCTAGAGTTACTACTGTTTATTAAGACCTCCTGCTAAGTTGGCCCTGAGAAGGCCATAACAGAAGAGGAGGCCTGTGTCTCCAGGTCTTTGAAAGTCACCAAGTTCTCCAAAAGCTCTCGGCTCCTAAGACTCCAAGCTGGGGCAGAGGAGAAAGGCAACTGGGTGCCCTGTCCTGCTTGTCCCAGGGAGACTTGCGGATGAGCAGTTTAGAAGCACCCCAAACTGTGTCTGGACAAGCAGCTCATCCACACTGTGGCCATTGTCTGGATTTATTTTCCTTCTAAGTCAAATTGGTTCCTATACCAAATAGAGGAAAAGTGTGTGGGTGGTATGTCCCATTTTAAGGAACTCTCTGTTACCATCCAACACATGACATGAAGCGAGCGTGGGTCATTTCCTTGTGGTAAACAGCTGATCCATTGGCTATGTGCTCAAAAGCTGAGTAGTGGTTCTACGGGGCTACCTGGAGCTATGAACGGGGGCCCCCCTCCAGGCCCCGTCAAACATGCTGAGATGCTGCGGATCCAGCTGGAGTTATAAAGCTACGCCGAGTTCCAGCCATGGCTGTGGGGCCTCCGTGAGGAAAGCACTGTTTGCTTCCAGCTTCCTTTGTTTTAAATTCTTGCAAGAAACAAACCTCACCAGAGATGTCAGAGCCTTTCATCTGCCTTCAGATTTAAGGCCAAGTCCCCAGCTATGACATCCCTTTCATCCAGCAGAAATCCAAATTCTCTCTCCTGGGTCACATAGGGTCACAACCTCTTTGTCCCAAGTTTTTTGCTGCAAATCCAACTGCTGCCTGGTCTCGAGCCGCTCTTATCGTGTGGGGATCGGCGGCAATTCAACTGAGCTGTCTCTGCTCCCAGATACCCCTCACCTCCTCACGCCCACGCTGGGGCAGAAAAGAGGGCTTTGGGTCTGAGTGAGCCCAACGGGAAGGTCACCTTGAGTGAGCCGACCTTCCCAATAAACTCAGACATTTAGCCTCAAGACCCTTAAACTTGAAAGGACCTATCAAGCTGCAAAAATGTTCTAAGAGAGGCTACTCAAACTCAGAACTGGGATCTAAACACATCCTAGATTTCCAAGGAGGACACAGAAACGTTACATGGTGTCCATGATCAGTCAGAACCCTGAGCTCAAGATAATTTTTAGTCTGGTTGACACCATCTTCTCTTATGTGTCCTTGTTTATTTACCATTTTTCATAAACAGATGTCCACAGTATTTCCTGGGATTGCTTCCTGGTGACCCACCCTTTAGGTCCTGGGCAGCGCTGGGTGAGATGGGAAATGAGGGTCTGAGGGTCCCAGGGCCCCTTGGGGTCCTCACTCTGCCAATCTCAAGGATTATTTTTACTCTGCTGGACTCACCGGGTAAGAACATAAGAATGCACACAGACCCTTTTCCAATATTTCACCGTGAGGCCTTTAACAAAGAGGTTCTAAACAGATCACTCAACTTATTCTCAGCTGCCAGATCCTAGTCACCGCTCCTACCTCACCACTTAACAGGGAGCTCCAGGCCAGTGCCTGCAGAGAACACTGTGCCCCGTTCCTCAAACACTCCAATTATTTACAGAGCTGAGGGAGAAGAAGAGAGGGACTGAAAGGGTGGGACGAACTCTCCTCTAGCCTAGAACAACCTTTGGCCACCATCATCCTTATCAAGCTGCTTATCAGCAGCAGAGGCAGCCAGGCACACCTTTTCCCAGCGGCTGTAAACCTTATGCAAATCGAATACCAATAGACCGTCCACCAAGCACCATCAAGTACTGAAGGACCGTAGTATACCGAGGGTGCAGGTTTGCTCAGAGTTACTCCAGGAGGCTGGGCAAGACCAGGGTTTGGTGGTCCACGGAGGCCAGACTCAACAGTACTTGTGAAAAACGTTCTAACTCAATGGCATCCTCCAACCACAGAATGGGACACAGCAGACAGGACCACTGGCCTTGGCCCAAGAAGGATCAATGCAGGCCCAGAGGTTGCATAGTTATCTTTAGGGTCATTTCTTTGCAGTACTGAGTGTCCACTAGAGTCCAGGCACTGTCCTGAGCGCGTCCCATGTGCTTTCTCATATCATCCTCACCCATCTTTACTCATAGGAGTCACAGTCAACGTCAGTGTTGACCGTCATCACCGTCATCTGCATCATCATGATTATCACAAGGGCCAGAAACACTCTGTCCTTCTGCCTCAACAGCTGCATCTTCAGCAACAATACTCCCAGTCCTGGCTCACTGGTCAGGTGACTGTTACCGGGGTCCCTGAAAGCACAGCTGTCCCCACATCAGCAGGAGGCTGGGGTACCAGATCCATCCATTCACTGGGATGTTCTAAAATTTGGAATTTCCCTTCTTGGAAACGTGCTGACATGCTTTCCTGAACAACACAGAGGGCAAAAATGAATCTGTTAAATCGTTGCCTTTTTGTAGTACAATACGTTAAAATAAAAGTTAAATATCTTGTTAATTATTATTATTATTATTATTTACTCTACTTCGAGGAGGGAAAGAACCCAAAGCAAATGTCATTCCTGTTGGATTGAGATGCTTCAAGTGCTGGGGTGGCCAGGTTGGTTACCTTGTTAGGTCACCGTCTTAGAGTCAGATTGATGTCTGCACCTTGCATAGGGGGTGCAGAGAGAGGGTGGCACCACCCCCAGGCCACATGGCAAGTCAGAGCCAGGACACAGGGCAGAGCTCCTGGGTCTGGAGTCTTCCTGTGAGTAGAGATTGTAGCTCCCAGATTTTCCACCACAGTCATGATTTCAAACATCCTGCACTATGCTTTTCATAAACACACTCCTACTTGTCAGCCCATGTGTCTCAGATTTTCACTTGGAAAACACGGTCACCATCATAGCATCACAATGCCTCCCTCGTTATGTCCTTGGAGATAACAGATGGTAGGTTTCCTCAATTCTAGGGACCAAAGTGGGGAGAAACAAGGTGGAGCTCCTTGCTGGGTGTCCTGCAGCTCCATCAGTCATTTGATGGACTGGCTTCACTCTCCAGCCAGGTGTGCAGTGGCAGGAACAGAAGGGCTGGCCGGCTCTGGGGTATAGTTAGAACTGACAGCGCTGTGATGTTAATTCTACATGTCCGCTTGGCTAGGCCACGGTACCCAGATATTTGGTCAAATACCAGTTGAGATATTGCTGGGAAGGTATGTTTTGGATGTGAGTAACATTTAATCAGTAGACTTTGAATAAAGCAGATTACCCACCACAATGTGGGTGGTCATCATCTAATCAGCTGAAGGTCTTAACAGAAAAGACTGAGCTGCCCTAAAAAAGAAGGAGTTCTGCCTCCAGAATGCCTTCGGACTCAAGACTGCAACATCAACTCCTCTCTCTGTGTGTATTTATATTGACATATACATCCTCACACAGACACATCCTGTTGGCTCTGTCTCTCTGGAGACCCTGATAAACACGATCCCCCACTACATCATAGGATGCTTCTGTTTTGCAAGTGTACTCATGGAGAACAGCCCCAAGTGTACAAATACACAAGCACAGGGCCTACCTGTTCCTCCCTCTCCCCTTCTTATCTTATTCTTGGCAAATTTGCCATGACCATAAGATAGGATGTGTTTTCCTATGATTTGGAGTTTTGTTTTTGTTTTTGTTGGCAACGGTGGGGTTGTTTGGGGGAGGGTTGGTGGGTGAAGGCTTCCTAACATGGCCAAGGAGAGTCACAAGAACCCCACAGTCCTGTGGACTAGCTGTGATGGCAGCTGCCTCTGCAGGGGAAGAAGTGTAGATGCGCAAGGACACACCCGGCTCCTCTTTGGGGCTATGGACATTCCGGAGGTTATGATGGAAGTTACGGGCAACATCTCCAGAAAAAGCCACACTCCCACACACGTCTGCAGGGATGCGCAGCCTCTGGGGAGCATCGCGCACCCTGGAACAAGAAGCCTCAGTTGTGGGAGAAAGCATTGTAGACTAGAAGCTCAGTGACAGCAAAGATGAGGAACAATCACCAGGCAGCAGGACTTAAGCAACAGTCACCAGGAGACCAGCCACAACTACTACCGCTGGGTGCTGGCAGAAAGGGCTGACCAACTCAGCTCCAGAAGAGCTAAGTGTGTAGAAGAATGTGGAAGAACCAGAGAACCCCAGATCGTGTACCTGGAAGACACTTCAGGGAGTGACTGGTCTCCTGAACCTTAACCAGACGTTCACTTTCCAGAGATGCAGAATGGGTCTCTCGGGAATTCCCTACATTCCTCCTGCAGCATTTTAGGTCCTTAAATGTAGTATAAGGACCATACGCATAGAGTGCCTGCAACCTTGAAAACGTCCTTCCAAGACAGAGTAGGATGGTTGAGTCTATCTCTGTGCAACTGGAGGGGGAGTAGGAGGAAAGACACCAAAAGCTGAAAGTCACCCCAAGTTCAAGACTTTCAAGTAAGGCATAAGGATCAAGACTCCAAGATCCCAGAGCAGCCAGCGGCAGGCACGGGTTGAAAATCACACCCTGAAGAAGATGCGAGAGACCAGGAGAGTCTGCTGAAGGAGTGAGGTTGACAGCTAGAGGGGGAGAAGGAGACCCTCAAGAGGTGGATCTGTGCCAGGAGAGGGCAGACAGGACCTGGAAAAGGCCTCGTCGCACACCACCATCGCCCCTCCCCTCAATTCAGTAATTGTTCTGATTCTTTCATTTCTCCAAAGGTCCATTATCTCAAGCCCATTTTCTCACATTGCTATCTTGTCCAAGATGTTTTAAAGATAGCAAATGGACCTGTCTGTCTACATATCAACAGAGAGTTTTAGGAAGGAAGGAAGAAAGGAAAGAAGGAGGGACAGAGGGAGGAAAGAAGGAAAGGAAGAAAGAGAAGGACCATCCAGAAAAGTGTTCCTTATAAAAGTTACTTTGCTTGTCTAACTTCAGAACACTCGTCTGGCTATTGTCATTTTTGTTTCCCACGTAGCTCGAGGGACTCCCAAACACCATCTTTAATCCTTCTTTCCTAGTGTTTAAAACGAATCAGGGCCAGGGAGGCGGGGAAGAGGTAAATCACCCAGGAGGGAGCGTGAGCAAGCCGGCTGGCCTGGAACAAGCCAGAGCCAGGCTCCATCCGTATCTCCACACGCGACAACCCGAAATCAGGAGAAATGACTTCAGACGGGTCGCAGGGGGTTCCCTTGGCCCCTCGGATGGTTCCTCTGAGCCAGTGCTCAGGGCCTGGCAACAGGCAGAGAAGGGAGGTGGTCCCCAGGTCCTCTCCTTCCCGTCTCCATCTCTCAGCCCCAGGCCCCCTGCCCTGAATTCTGTTGGCTTTCCTCTTTCTCCTTCCAGAATCACAGATTGGGATCTAGCCAAGGCAAGACTCAGGGCCGCTGTTGACAGCCCTGGGTCCTGCTTCTGTGAAGCTAATTTGGTCAGATCACGATGCCAGGAGGATAAGAATCAGAAAGAACAAGTGTCAGGGTGATGGGGCTGTAAGAAAAGGTGACCCTGATCACTGTCAGAGAAGAGAAGGCGATCAATGGCAGCCCTGCCCAGGGGCCCTCCCCCAACACACACCACTTTTATCTTCTCCAGAAAGGACAGCGGGAGGAGAACAGGGAGGGCAGCCCATTCTCCCTACTGTGGGCTGACGGAACATCGAGGAGCCTGACCAGACACAGGCCAGCGGGCAAATTCCGCCATCAGGATCAGCTGCATAATTTGTGGAGCCCAGGATAAAAATCCCAATGCGGAGCCTCTGCTTCATAAAGGGTTAGGAATTTCAGGACAGTGACCCCAGAACGTTAAACAGAGCGTGGTCCTTCTGAGCCCCAGAAATCCAGCCTGCTCGGTGAAGCCGGCCCTGTCTGCCATGCAAAGGGCGTGCCTTTCCAGATCTATACCTCGTGTAGTTAGAAGTTGTGCCACCTGCTTTGAAGGACATCCGACCTCTCAGGTTTACCCTGCTTTGCACTTCATTCTCGAGGTGTCCGTGAAACAAGGTGGGTAAGTGAGCCCATTGAAGCCGCCACCCAGAGAGCTGAGAGGTTAATGGGCTTGGGGATGAAGGAAACCATGAGGGACATGATTCAAGGTGGCTCTAAACACAGCAGCAAAGTCACCTTTCTAGGCCAAGGATTTCCGTTCGCAAGCAGCTCCTCGGTAAGAATCTCTAGCCGGGTCCGAGTAGGAGACCCCAGTGATCCCAAGAACATGTAGGGAATGGAGCGTAGACACATTTGGTCCAAGTGCAGACTTGAGAGATCTGGAAGGCACAGCCCAGAAGGCTGTTTGCAGGATGAGGTTTCTGCAGAAGGGGTTCCCCACTGCTGAGTAAGCGAACAGGGAAGCCGTCAGCTCCTCCCCATGGCAGAGCACTCTCCCATGGCCTCCGAGAGGGCCGACCTTACAGCAAGGCAGAGCCAGGACTAACCAGGGGGTACCGCCTCAGTCCCACAGGAAGAGAGTTCTTAAGGACCGGAGCGGAGAAGGAGAGGCCACCTGTGGCTGTGGCAATGGACCACAGCGGGCAACGGAAGCCAGCCCATGGGAGGACCGGTCGGCAGTCCTCTCCTGGGAGGAAAGAAGCCTGATTGGCACCCGTGGAGTCTCACCCTGACTGGGCAGGTTCCACCAGGCCCTGCCAAGTCTGCCCCTGTGTTCCCTGGAGAGCAGGCTGCTTTCAAGGAAATGAAAACTCCTTGCAGCCTGGCAGGGTCAGGAGAGGGGACAGGCCCACTTAGCCCCTGGGGCAGGAGATAACTTTCGGGGCTTCCTCTGTCTCAGGAAAGAGGCTCAGAGGGACTAGTTCTCAGGTGTCTAATTGCTCTGGCCAGCTAGTTCACTGGGAGGGAGGGCTACCCCTTCCACCGAATCAGAAACTCTGGGATTGGGTTTCTTCTGGGCCAGACACTTAAAGGGGATGGGGGTCACATCCTTGACCTGCAGACTGGACCTGAGCTGGCAGGAGACCCCAGCAAGAGCTGAAGGCTATACCAGGGCAGGCTCCAGGCTGACCAGGCTGGGGCAGGACCAGGTCCTCTGGAGTATGAAGATGTGGCCTGGCCCAGGAGGGAGCCCAGCCTCTCAGTCATGTCCCCCACCCCCAGGCAGACTCACTCAGGGGTGTTGATCCAGATGATGTCCAGGTGGCAGTAGTAGACGCACTCCTTGTCCTTGTAGGTGAAGCATGTGCAGCGTTTGGCTCGGCGGGACACAGGGCCCCCCTGGACCTCCTGTTCCCCAAACAGAGCTGGTCCTGGTTCCTGCACAAGGGTTCTGGGACTTGGACGCCACACTGCCATCATGGCCACAGTCTCCTCAACGTCCCCCTCAGATCTGTCTGCTGGGGGGCCCAGGGGTGCGCCGCTCCTGCCAGCGTCCCCAGGCTGGGGGTGAGGCACCAATCCTGCAGGAGGCAGATTGAGGAGCCCCTGAGCTCTTGAGCATGCAGGCCTCCTACACCCACTATTCCCAAAAAACTGGGGAGGGGGCAGCCAAACTTTCTGCAAAGGTTGCAAGCTGGTTGCACTTTCTGTAAAGTCTCCAAGCTATGCCAAGGGCTCTGAAAAATCTGTAAAGCTATGTGCACAGTTTCTGAAAAGTTTGCAAGTTATATGCATACTTGGCGAAAAGCTTGCAAGCTATTTTCACTTTCTGCGAAGTCTGCAAGCTATTTGCACCCGTTGAAAACTTGCAGCATTTTGCACACTTTCTGCAAACTTTGCAATCATTTTGCAGTTTCTGAATAGTTTGCAAACTTTTTGAAAAGTTCCCAACTTCATGAATAATTGACCAAGTCGGCCTGGGGCCACAGGGTCTCCAGCCTGCGTGGACTGCAACCTCCAGGGGGCACGGGGTAGTCTGCGCGCTCACTTCTGACCCCCCCAGCCTACTCCAGGCGCCTCTAGGGGTAGCTAGCCCAGGCAATAGACTGTTCCCCGCAATGCACACCTTCTCCGCGCCCCCCATCCGAGGGTCCTTTTGTGTGCGCTCGCGCCAGGAGAGGCGCGCCGCCCCTCCCGCTTACCTGCGGCGGAGGTCACTGTGAGCCCGAAAAGGAACCACAGCCCCAGCTCCATGAACCCCGATCAGGCGCGGAAGCACCGGGTCAGGAAGACGGGCGCCTGTGGCCGCGAAAGGGCGCTCGGGGCGGGCAAGCTGGCCTCGTCTCCAGCTGTGGGGGTTCGAGGCCGGCCACTGGCTCGCTGTGTTCCGGACTCCGGCCAGGAGTTGGCCGCGGCGATCACAAACTTCACAGCGCGCTGCCCATCCCTGCGCAGGGCAGGCCGGCTGTGGGCTCGGGCTTTTCTGGCTCCTGCACCACCCCCCTCGCCTCCCCGCCCCCCGGAGGGGCTGGAGCTGCCGCGCTGGGCCTTTGAACCCGGGGCGCACGGGGGTCGCCTCCCAGGCGCGGGGGGAGCCGGCCAGGAGCGCAGCGGCCCGTGGCGCACCCAGCACAGCGAGGGGCGGGGGCGGTGCGCCGGGCCGGGTGCGGTGGGGTGGAGTGGAGTGGGGTGGGGGCCGGGACAGCTGCCGGAAGGCAACGCGCGCACACACACACACTCACACATACACACGCGCACGCACGGGCTCACCCTCCCTGACCCCTGCAGCTCTGCTGTTCCAGAACCTGCGGCCCCCACCCCCAGAACAATAGGAGAAAGAAAAGGCTGCGTAGAAAGGCTATCTTTCATCTCGGGGTCTCAGGGAGAGCAGCATTTCTCAGTGTTCACTAATGACACTTTACCCTTGCACAAGACCTGCCTGCCAAGGCCCTGGGCGAACTTTACACTCGTGACTCATGGGCACGGGCGGCGGCTCCCTGTCTCTCCCAGCAGCTCAGAGCGGTGGGTGTGGGCGGTGACCCCGGAGCAAAGTTAACCAAGAAGCAGGGTTAGCGGTCCTAGGGTGTCCGGACTTGCTCACAGCTCCCTGCACAGCGGGTGGCTGGAGTGAGAGGCAGGTGCCTCTCCCAAAGCAGAGGCCTTCCAGCATCCCCTGTATTTCCTTCAGGGTCCTCCAAGTCCAACGTGTGGGAGGCCCTCCTAGCTCCCCTAAGACCTGTCTTCTGCCCTGAGCGGCACTGAAGTGGAAGGTCTGTTTATTTCGTTCTCACCAACACCAACTGTACTGAGAAAGGTGCCTGGGCACATAGGAAGCACTCAAGAAAGATTTGGGGATGAATGAACGAATGAATGCTTCCCATGGTCTAGGCCCTGGACTGCTGAGTTCTGGGGACACCAAGAAGCCCTTACGGCCCCTCTATGACCAGAGTTCACTGAACAGAGGGAAGGATGGAAAGAGAAGCAGCGCTCCAAATGGCTTTGGGCAGTTCCCTCGTGCCCACGGCCGACTCCTTCAGCTTGGACTGACTGGAGTTGGTCTTCTCTGGGAACCCCGGCATGCCAGCAAGTCACAGCCCACACAGAGGAAGAGAAACAGGGCTGAGGCCCTGGAGTTGCTCCTCATGTCGCAGGGCGCTTGTGGTCCACTTCAAACTTGTCCACAGATCTTTTGATGCTCTCCCCATAGAAGGTGGAACTGAGGAGCACCCCCACTCCCCTGACACCTGAATGAGCCACTTCAAAAAAATAGACTGCAGCAGACGTGACGTGAGTACCTTCTGAGGCGAAGTCGTAAAAGATGCTACAGTTCCACCTGGCTCTCTCTCTGGGGATGCTTGTCCTCTGAACACAGCAGCTAGCTGTGAGGAAGCCCAGAGGAGCTCACGCGGAGAAACCTACACGGAAAGAAACTGAGGCCTCGCAGCTAACAGCCGATGCCAACCACTGATACGTGAATGAATGCACCTCGAGGTGATTGGAGCCCCTGCCTTCAGGACTTCACCTGAGGACCAGCTGTCACCCTCACCCTGTCTGAATGCTGACCCACAGAACCCATGAGCATAGTAAATGGTTTTGGGTAGTTTGGATAATTTACTCAATTTTGGGTAATTTGTTACAGAGCCCTAGTAACTAGAAAAGTACCCAAGCTCCCAGCTATGCTTAAGTTTCTCCATCCACCACTCCCCTCCATCCCCCGTCCATCCTGACCAGTCCTCGAGTCCAAGTCAAGGAGTGGGGAGAGAAAGACACTGCCTTTCAGGGTCATTTGTCACCAAGTAGAACCAATGCTCTGTAGGGGGCTTCTGCTTCATTTTCTGTGCTCCATGCTTTGAAAATTAGAAAAACCCAAGTCTAGGATGATCTTCTGTTCCTGCTGGGCTAGAATCTGGATCCCCTCAGTATTATCTTTCTCCTTAGAATTAAAATATCCATCCCCGGGGCCTGCCCTGTGGCATAGTGGTTAAGTTTGGCATGCTGCACTTCAGTGGCCTGGATTCATGGGTTCCGATCCTGGGCATGGACCTACACCACTTGTCAGCCCTGCTGTGGCAGTGTCTCACATATAAAATGGAAGAAGATTGGCACAGATCTTAGCTCAGGGGTAATCTCCTCAGCAAAATAATAATAATGATAATAATATCCATCACCCACAAAATAAAAAATTCTTGGATTGGGGGATGGCTGGGGAAAGAGAAAATATACTAATCGGCTAAAAAGAGAAAAGGAGTAGAAGGTGGTTTTCTTGTGGGTTCAGACACAGAAGCTGTCAGAGCTGCTGAGACACTCCCTGGGTCTCCTGCCCTCCGCAGCCTGGACAAAGACCAGCACACCTGGATGAGCCCATCAGGCACCCATAGCTGCAGAATGGCTGCCCAGGATGGTGCTGGCCCTGCCCTCAGAGTCTTCTAATCTGGTCGAGAGAAGGATGCCCAGGGATAGAGAACCAAGGATACAGGTGCTAAGACCAGAAGATATTGTGCAGAGTTGGGAGGAGAAGAGAATATGGTCAGCTGCCTAATCAGAGAAGGCAGAATTTTAATTGGTCCTGACAGCAACCTGAGCACCGTGATTCCAGGTGGTGCCCTCCATGACATTCAGCAACACCTGCTCGCAGGTGAGACAGTCTGCCCTTTTCTGCTCTTCTTCAGTCCTTCTGACTGTGCCCAGAAGAGCCCTCCATCGGGTGTGTCTTGAACAAATCTCTAACAATCTCCCTTTCTGTGCTAAGAGAGCAGGTCACAGACTTAGAGCCATGGGCAGGCCACAGAATCTAACTAGGGTTTTTTTCCCTTTTTAATTTATATTAAAATACGTATAAAATTTACCATCTTAATCATTTTTAAGCGTACAGTTCAGTGGTATTAAATACGTTCACATTGCTGTACAACCGTCACCACCATCCATCTCCATAACCCTTTTCATCTTATAAAACTGAAACTCTCTGCCTATTAAACACCAACTCCACATTCTCCCCTCCCCCAGGCCCGGGCACCCACTATTCTACTTTGAATCTGTCTCTATGATTTTGACTACTCTAAGTACCTCATATAGTGGAATAATATGGTATTTTGTCTTTTTGTGACTGGCGTATTTCCCTTAGCACAATGTCCTCAAGCTTCATCCATGTTGTAGCGTATGTGAGGATATCCTTCCTTTTTAAGGCTGAATAATATTCCATTGTATGGATACAGCACATTTTACTTATCCATGCATCTGTCAGTGGACACTTGACTTGCTTCCACATTTTAGCTGTTGGGAGTAATGCTGCTAGGAACATGAGTGTACAAATACCTGGTTGAGCCCCTGCTTTCAGCTCTTCTGGGTGTGTGCCCAGAAATGGAATTGCTAGGTCACATGGTAATTATATTTTTAATTTTCTGAGGAACCTGCATCCTTCTTCCCACAGCAGTTGCACCATTTTACATCCCACCAACACGCACATGAGTTCCAGTTTCTCCACATCCTCACCAGCACTTGTTATTTTGGGCGTTTTTTTGATAGCAGCCATTCTAATGGGTGTGAAGTTGTATCTCATTGTAGCTTTGCTTTGCATTTCCCTAATGATTAGTGATGTGGAGCATCTTTTCGTGTGCTTATTGGCCATTTGCATACCATCTTTGGAGAAATGTCTATTCAAGTCCTTTGCCCATTTTGGAATCGGGTTGTTTGTTCTTTTGTTGTTCTATTTAGGAGTTTGTAACATCGTTTGTTTTCATTGCCCTTAATTTTACATTTATCTTTTATTTATCGCAAGTGATACTGGTTTTCCATATGCGGTAGTAATACAAAATTCCTTTCTAAATTCGTTTATTTAAATTAAAAAGAAAAACCAGAGTTAACATATCAAGTAGTCATCGTAAAGGGGGTTTGGAGACTTGGCAAAATCACAAAGCTGGTTTGCCATTAACTGAAGTCTGGAAAGCATGGATTTAAAGGGGAGATAGCATTAAACCAGGCAAGGAGGAGGGGGACAATGGGGAGGAGTGGAGGGAGGAGGAGGGAGGGAGGGAGGAAGACGAGTAGAGCATTTTGATTACAAAGTTCCTAAGGCGGAGGACAGTGGACACTGCCAGAGAGATAACTGTTCTCCTGTGGGAAGGGGAAATCTCCTCATTTTTGAAAATAGCTTTTAGAAAGAATCTGTGGAAATTAATGAAATACATACAATATATTTTGGCAAATTGAAGGTACAGAGGGACTTCAAAAGGCCGGTCAGTGATGATTTCTGGTGACTTTTACTGTAGTGGGAGAAAGGGCCAAGAGACCCAGGAGGATGTGCCCCTCCACGTCGCTGGTACCCTCTTGGGAAATCCAAGGGCTTGGTCTGATTCTCTTGTGGTTTGATCCACTTGGTTGGGTGTGGGGGGGGGAGGAGGACTCGGAGAAATCAGGAGTGGGTTGAGAATCAATCCTGCCAACGCCCTCCTCCCGTTTCTGTTGGACTGGGTCCACTTGATGCTGCGTGGATTGGTCCATTAACCACACCCTTGGAGGCCACTCTGGGAGATGGTGGTTAGTTTTGCCCACCCAGCGTCCACTCGCTGCTCTCTGGTCACAGCACTTTGGTTCTTCTTGGAGGACTCACTCACTCTTGGTCCATGTGGTCAGGGACTCAAAAAAAGGCTTGTGATTGAGATCTGGCCAATCGATAGATTCCATCCACAATGATAGATTGTGGGCTGGGCCAGGTTGGACAAATCAGAGTCAATCTCAGGACTTTTGCTAGAACGCTTGAGAAAGAAGTTCTCTATTCACTGGGATTGTAGAGAAGAGAAGAAATGTGCCTGAACCTATGGGTAGCCACCTTGCCTCCATGAAGCAAGACCCTGCCTAAGGATGGACCCAGCACAGATGAAAATGGAGTCAAGAGCTGGAAAGATTGGACTGGTGTCCTGATTTGAGCCCCTGGATCCAGCTGGGCCTGAAACACACACTATCCTTTTCATTTGTAATAGCCCATACTTTATTCTTTGTTTAAGCTTATTTGGGATTGTGTCACTTTCAAATGAAAAAATCCTGGCTGGAATGCTACCAGTCCTCCTAGGCTCCAGGCTAAGCAGCGTGCAAAGGAACTAGACAATTCACAAGCTGGTGGTGAGGGTTTTAATCATTGTTTGCCCTTGTGGCAATTCAGCAAAATTCATACTATAATCCACATTTTATAGATGAAAAAACTGAGGTTCAAAAAGGTTAAAGTCACTGGTCGATGGTGACACAGCTATTAAGTGGCAGAGTCAGGATTCAATTTCGGTTCTACCCAATTCCAGGGATAGGGGACATAAGCATTAGGCGGCACTGCCTCTCAAACTCATATCTGGGTTTATAATCATGCCCATTTTCTCCTGTGTGTCATTGACAAGTCACGGCCTCTCCATCTGTCTGGTTTCCTTATTCCCATAATCTCTGATGAAAGGTCGTGTGCAGGAATGATGACCACGTGTTTCCACCGCAGATTTCACTAATAAACGGTCCTTCTCCTCTAAAGTCGGCCAACACTCCTTGATCATCCTGCACTGTCTCTGCCATCAAGTGTGCCCCTATGAGAAGTGATATATCAGGACACTTCTGGGCCTCGGCCAAGGGCATGGCCAGGTCACTGCTGATTTTTCATCAACTTTTTCCAAGCTGGCAGATGTGCGCTGTTCTTTGAGACTTTACCTCTCACTTAAATTTTGATTCAAAATCCAGCCTTGAAGAATATTGTGATTTATCTGGATAAGCACCCCCTCAAGTCGCCTCTTCATGTGCTTTATGACTCTTTTGAAGATTGTTTTCCCTTAAATTTAGGGGATTTAAGTGAGAGTAACATAGTTATGTAGTTTTCCATTATCCTGAAGTTTCTTCCCCCCGCCCACCCTAATCAGCAGAAACCCTGGACTTGCTCAGAAACCAGATAATTTAGTGCTTTTCCATGTTGTCTAAGTCTTAGCTATGCACCTCCTCATCATCATGTGGTTCATGGTAAGACGTCCTGGAGGAGGTACCAGCCTCCAAATCCCTTGCTTTAAAAGCAACATAAATTAAATATAAACTTCTCAGTGAAATAACATTATCACAATGTGTTCCAAACTTCAGCCCTGCTGATTACGTGTGTTTAAGGGCTAAAGAAATCTGCCGATCCCCAAAAGAAATCCGACAGTGAGTCTAACAACAATTATTTAAGAGAGTCCCCAAGCTTTGTTCTGTGTTCTGTTGTGGACATTTGCTGCTGTTGCCTCTTGGGCATCCTGTTCCTCCAGGTCTGGTGTGGACTACGTCTTCCCCTGGGGAACCACCTTTCCCCGTGCTCTGTGTGCTTTGGGTGGGGCTCCAGGGCCAGGCTTGTGTCTCTGGACTAACCAATCAGAGCATCACATCCCCTTTGAGACAGGCAGACCGCTAGAATTGTAAGATAATAAATTTGAGTTGTTTTAAGCCACTAAGTTTGTGATAGTTTGTTACAGCAGCAAGATGAAGTTAACACAACCTTGAATACAATAATGGGTTTGGAGATAGGCCTGTGAGCCCAACCCAGCCCTATCAGAGCTGATGAAATTAAGTTCTGGGACGTTGAATGTGATGCTCTTCTGGTTTTCCGTGGAGTTGCTGAGAGGATCAGATGGAAACTTGCAGGTCCTGGCAGCTATCTTGTCACCATGCAGGGGAAAAAAAATCTGTCCAAGAAGGGAGCCAACACAGCGAGAGCAGCAGTAGAAAGTAGAAGTAGGGAGATGAGACTGAGACGGAACCGCTGGGTCCGACATGGTGCCCCAGACTTTTCACCTCCATCAGCCAGTACAGTCCCAGCTTTCTTAAGCCAGTTCAAATTAGGTTTCTGCCACTTGCAGTCAAAAGCATCCAGATGTATTTTGTCTCAACTTATTGTGACACTGGAATAGGTTGTCAGGATGACGAGTGCAGGGGTGAGGGACGGCGAGTGTGGGCGGGCAGGAGATGCAGCTGCTGGCGGTTGTCTCGAGAAATGGTAGCGAGATCGTCATGCTGGTTGACTTGGTCAGGGGATGAGAAGCACTGCCAAAATATTTAAAACTTTTCTGGAAGGTCTGAGGTCCCACACTTCTAGCAGGCAAGGCATGAGTGCTCGTTCAAAAACTGTTTCTTGTGGCAGCAGAAACTAAGCAGGGAGGAGGGAAGAGGGCAGTTCTTGGAACCCTGGGCTGCGTGTTATACAACCATCAAACGCAACACCAGCCCAGAGCCTCCTGGTTGCCTGGCACAAACAACGGACTGCAGAGGAATTGTTTCCTGGTGGAAAGGCACGGACTCCTTCGTCAAAGCAGGAGCCCTCAAGGAAAGCAGATTTAGTTTGGGAATCTCTGTCCTACATTTCGATGCCTGCTTTCCTTCAGCAAGACTTCCAACTCATATGCTTCCCATCCCCTCCAAGGATCCCCCACCCAGACCATGCTCACACACACACCCTCTCAACTTATCTCCAGCCACATGTGTGCGTTGTAACTGGCGCCTTCAATGCTGTACCTACAGGTGGGAATTTCAGGCATCCTGGCTGATTAATGACAGATACTTTTGAGTAAGTTAAGTCAACATGCCACAAACACACCTGCTCATTTTACCTACCTTGAAGTAGCCTTGACTTTTATCAGAGGAATTTTTCACAAACTATCCTTCTAAAGCTCACATAGTGGTGAGTTCCTGTGTCCAGCAAACACAGCCAATCAGTAGATTTGGGAAACCTGATCTCAGCAGCTGTCAAATGCCTTGATCTGTTTGCAGAATAAAAATATTCATGAAAGCACTCCTCCATTCCCTTCACTTCATTGCATGAAATCCTACCCAAAGACCAAATGCTGTCCCTTCTAGAAAGTTCTACCTAATTTCCTTGTTTAAAGGGAATGCCTTCTGACCCTCTCATAGCTGCTAAAACATTTGGACTTGGCAGTAACGCATAATGGTAACACGTGTGGGCGTTAGAGTCAATGGCATTGAAATCCTGACTCCCCCTAACCTTGCCTAGCTGTGTGACCTTGGCCAAGGCACTTCATCTCCTTGAGTCTCAGTTTCCTCATCTTTGAAATGGGGGTAATAGTAGTAACTACCTAGTAGGGTTGCTGTACAGGTTAAATGAAGAATGTAGGTAAAGTGTTGAATAAAGGGCCTGGCACAAAATAAATCAGCATTTAATCAATGTTATCCAGCAGTGGTAGTAGTTGTAACTATAGTTGTGTGCAAACTTTTCTCTCCTGATAGATGGAAGTCCTTTGAGGGTGGTGTATTCGTTATCTATTACCACAATATGTGCATAACAAACGTCCCCCAAACCTCAATAAGGGTCAAGGAAGCATCTGTTGGCTAGGCAGCTCTGTGGTCTTGCTGGACTCACTCGTATGTCAAGGAATCGGCCGGCTGCTGGGGACCTGGTTGACCTTGGCTCGGACAACAAACATGACTCAGCTCTGCTCCATTTGTTTCTCCTCCTCTAGCAGGCCAGCCCAGCATGTCCTTCCTATAGCAGTGGAAGGGGCTCCAGAGAGAGAAAACCCAAAGCACAGAGGATTTCAAGTCTCTGTTGATGCCACATCTGTGAACAATGAATTGGCCAAAGCAGCCCCCATGGCCCAGCCCTGGGGACTAGGGAAGACACAGCAAGGTTATGGTCAAGGGCATGGTAGAGGAGGTATGAAAAATGGGGCCCATTTGCCGTCTACCACAGGCAGGAACTTAAATCCAACAACATGCCTAAAACGGTATCTCGATCCTGGGAAATCTGTTTGTAAATCTTGGCTGAGTTGAACAGAAATTTGGGCTCCAAAACTAAGTTGCCAATACTGCCAAACATCAGAATTAGCAATTAAAAATAGAGGAATTTATAGAGTACAGGTAATTCATTGTTATTGAATTTTGTGGGGATTTTTTTTCCCCTCAAACAGTTAGGTTTATTTCCTTACATGGAGATCTTTAAACTTTTGTTCCCAGGGTCAGAGGAAAAAGACATATTGCATTTGCCTGGATTCCCTGCTGTGTCACCCACTTTGTGTCCTCATCCAGCTCTCCCTCACACCTGAGGAACTGTCCAGACTCACAAGAGAAGAAACTGAAGGGCAGGAAGGATGTGAAAGTAAATGGGATGGAGGAGAGGTTACTGGGGGAGTGTGGAAAGGTGGGACAGAATTCTAAGGGGGCCACTTGAGTCTGGAACTTTCAAAAGTTAGAATAAGGAAGGGACTTCACAGAACTCTTAAGTTATGGCACAGATGTGTTTTCTTCTGAAAACAATTTCACAATCATGTCTTTAATGAGCTCCACATTTTCTTATGTAAAAATGATTTCCTTCTAAAGACAAGAGGAGCCACCTCAGCAGGGCACCAGTTAAAGGAGTAACGCAATTAAGTCTGGAAGTCATAACTCAAATTCAGAAATCCACAGAGGGCAGGATTTGACCTGACACCTTCTCAGAGACATAGAGCCCTGAGATGTAGCAAACTCTCCTGCCAGAATGTGGTGATGGATTACGGGAGGAAATGGAAATAATTTGGCTTTTTTTTAAGTTTAGGATTAAATTCTTACTTTCCAGAGATGTCAACTAGTATCACAGTGAAAATACACTTAAAAGGCTTCTAAGTTTGTTTCTTTATTCATTCAACAAGTATTTGTTAAGCACCTATCAGAAGCCAGAGACTGTTCCAGATACTGATATTGGGACTGTGAACAAGATGGATGCCTCCATGATGCCTACATGCTCATGGCGACGAAGACAATGAACAATAAAAATGCAAATAATTAATTAATATGGTTTTGGGTTGGGATAAGTGATAGGAAAAAAAATGCACAAATGGAAGGGGTAGAGAATGACAAAGAGGGTAGGGAGAGGGACCCCATTTTGAATGCTGTGGAGGGGAAGTCACTCTGAGGACATGCCATTTAAGCAGAGACCCAAAGAGCTGAGAGAGCCAAGCCACACAAAGACATGGGAGAGTGTTCCAGACAGAGGGGACTGCACGGCAGGGATGAGCTTGGCGTGCCCCAGGAAGAGCAATAAGGTCAGTCTACTGCTCTCCGTAGTGTCAGATGGAAGGCGGTTCACTCACTTGACCTCTCAGGCTAGGTTGGGGCTTCGTTATCTATGCTCTTGGAAAGACTCGGGGCTTCACTGTAGAGTCCTTCAGAGTTGTGACAAATGCGTATTTCTGTGATGACCTGGTGAGTGCCTTTTTGCCCTGACATTGCTGGAAGGTATAGACCCTGTCTCCTTGTTCACCACTGTGGCTTCGGTACCCGCACCCGGGCCTGGCACTGAGTAGATGCTCCACAGACACACGCGGTGCCTTCCCTGCATCCTCTCATGTAGTCCTCACCACAGCCCTCCCAAGGGGTACCGCCAGTATCCTGCATTTCACAGACGAGGAGACTGAGACAGAGGGGGGAAGTGACTTGCCAAAGTTCACGCAGCTGTGGGGATAAGGGTTGTGTGTGAGGATTTTAATCCAAGACTGTTTGACTCTAAAACCCAACCAGCACACCTCACCCTCTGGAGAGGTGATTGTTTCAGGGATGAGCACATGACCCAGTCAGAGCCAGTGATGTGCCAGGCAACATTTGCTCAGCCTTCTGGGAAGGAGAGGCCATCTTTCCCCCTGTGGAGCCGTCCCCACTCCCTACTGTGGCCATCACCACCCCAGAAGGAATGAGATGCCTGGAGATGCTTGTGATAAGAGAATTCTGGGCCCTGTCTGCCTTTTCCTCGATATCGTGAATAAATGATTAATTTGTGCCAAATGCTAAATTCAGGTACAGTCATGTGATGGCAGTTAAGCACACAAGAGATGAATCCCCAGCAAGTCAAGAGCATCGTGCTTGGTGCTCAGCGTCATACAGAAGTGTGACATGGTCTGGCACTTTAGAAGCCTGTGATTTTCCAGGGGCATAAAGGAAATGGCAGGGAATTGTTAGAAACACTGCGAGACAGAGGCAGTCAGGGCCTAAGCGTGTCCTGCGTTCCTTATGGGTGATGGGCATTCAGAAGAGGCCAGGCCAAACCTCAGCCCTTGTCCGCAGCCCCTGCAGCAGAGCCGCCACACGCATTCCACCACGTGGTCTTGCTATGGCTGGGGACCCGCCTACTGTTATCCAATTCATAACTTTCTTTCACCCCAGAACTTTTTTCCTCAAAATTTTTGCTTTAGAAAGAGACGAAGCCAGTTACACAAATGGAACCCAGTCTCGTGTGCCATAAAGATAAAGTAACCGTAAAATTAAATATATTGAAAGTGTAAAACATCATCATCAAACGTCTAACTAGATAATTGTGCGACAAAGACTCTCAGCTCTTGGCTGGCCCTCTCTTCATGCAAAAAAGGAGGTAAGCAAAAGTTAGGGAGGTGTTCAAGCTATGCCATCTGCAGAGAGACTGTCCTGGGGGCGATCAGGATTGAAACAGAACTAGGAAATGGCCTTGTCATTATCCGATTAGTGTAAATGTCATGTCCCTGTACCATCTGAAGCTCTGTCATGCCCTGCCCCTGAGCAACCCTGCAGGGTAGCTGTGGGCGAGGGCGGTCCGGTTCTGATGCCCTTCAACTTGTTGCCTGTGAGCACGCTGATAAGCCCTCCCAATCTCAGTGTCCTCCTTGGAAAAATGGTGACAATAATGACATCTCGCTGGCTCGCAGTGTTGTTGGGAAGATTTTACATGAAATGCCTTACGTGCCATAATATGCACATCGTAACTCAACAACAAGTTGCTGTTTTTGCTTCAATAAGGATGGTTACACGGGACACCCACAGCCCTCCTGTGGGGGAGTGGCCAGAGCTTCATTCAAGGTTTGTTTATCTGGCACACACACTGAGTGCTCCCTCAGGCTCTGTGCTCACAGCCATTGTCTCTTCTGTCTAGGAGCTTATACATTAGGAGGGGAGCCAGCATTAGTCTGACAAAAATCAGATGACGGCTGTGGTAATGGCTGCAGGGTGTTAGAAGAGGACCATCCAGGCTTGTCTGGGGCATCAGAGAAGGCCTGGGTGCTGGTGAGTGGAGAACAGATAAGAGGGAACATCCTGGCCATGCAAATGAGCAGGTCTGGGCAGCCAATGGGAGAGCAGCTTCAAGTACCTGGAGGAGACAGGTCCGTCCTGGGGATTTCCAGCTGGTGGCCCTCTGGGCAAAGGCCAGGCGGGTGCCGAGTGATCCTGGTGAGGGTGTGGTCAGACAGGCCTGCGGTGTGTTCATTCCAAAGGGCTGGCTGGGTGTTGTCTAGCCATTGCCCAAGTGAAGTGCTGCCACCACCCCTCCATTCCCATTGCCCAGCAAACCCTGCTTCCCCCAGCAAGAGTTCCTCACAAACCACACGCCAACAGATCCTGAGATCAGGTACTCCCAGGCATCGCCTCTAAAGCAACCCTGGCTCACTCCTTTTGCCAAGTGTAGGAATTATTTATGAGGCTGAAAACTTTGATACAGCATGTCTGATTCGAGGAGACTTGGGGCACTGCAGGAGAGTCTGGAGGTGGTTCCGGAAGACAGTCCGTCTCAAAACCAAGAATTCTACTTTGGCTCCCAAAATGCATCTTTGGAGTAGCTTTCCACGACAGTGATACTGAGCATGATGCCAACATGGGAGGGGAGGCAGTTTCTCCTCCACATGGCCAGATATGAAACCCAGAAGGTAGGTTTCTGCAAAGTTGTGTACAAACCGTTAACTTATTATGATGACCAGCGATCATTTATTGAGTGTCCAGTACGTGCCAGGCACCACGCCAAGCTCTTTTCATATCTCACTTCATTTAATCTTCATGTCAACCATGGAGTAGGTGTTCTTATGTTCCCTTTTCACCATCTGGGCAACTGAGGTACAGAGAGATTAAGTAACTGGCCGTAGCTCATAAAGCTCAAAAAAAAACGGAGGCAGTGGGCTGGGATTTAGGTCTGTCTGACACCAAATCCAGGCTTTTCATCACATTCTCATGCTCCTTCCTCTGTGATAGTACTCCCCTGCCCTGGCACATCCCCTCTGATGGAAAGGGAGCTCCTTGAGAGCAAGGTCCGTGTCATTGTCACCTTCATATCCTTAACATCTTGCGGTACCTGACAGGTGTTGGCACTAAATTGAAGCTCATCAAATGAGTTTGCTGAACTGAGCTGACACAGCAAACTTGGGGACAGGAGTGGCTCATGTCAAGATGTGCTCTAATATCTAGAGTTTATGTGAAAGATAAGTGAGCCCAGCCTCTCCTCCAGAGGAGAAGGCAGGAGTCCCCTGGCCTTGGGGACCTGTGTCCTGTCTTCACCCATAGCTGACTCATCTCTTGGGAGCAGAGGCTGCGAACATGCAAGGTGGGATCAACAGGACCCTATGACAGTGCCACTAGATCTTGTGAGGACCTCTTCAGAGCTCCCTGGGCCCAGCCGTTGGCATCCAGGGCAGCAGTGGGTGATAGGGCACAGGACAGCCAGGAGCCAAGCACGATGGAACCCCAGACCCCTAAATAAGAGGCTCCAGCCAGAAGAGGAGAGAACAGAACAGTGAGGGGCAGGGGCCCTCCAGCACCCAGGCCCTCGGGAGTGTGCTCTGAGCGCTGTCATAGACTTGCTGATGGTCTTGAGCCCTGGGGTTTTCTTCTGTGCACAAGGTAAGAGAACACGAGGTCTGCAAGGGCAGGGGCCTTCTCTGTCTTTCATTCATTCATTCATTCTTTCAGCAAATTTACTAAAGACCACTTGTGACACAAGTACTGTTTTTGGTGCTAGGAGCAAGGTCCCAGCCATCGAGTTGCTTATAGTTCTGTTGGAGGAAGGTGGAGGATAAACAGGTAAATAACATGGAAGAACATAGACTGTGAAAGGTAAGATAAAGAAATTGGACAGGCTGAGGCCATGTTGAGGAACTAAGGGGGGGGCATTTACATCGGTGGTTGGCAAAGACCCCTCTTGGTAGTTGATATGAGTGGACCCCAAGGATGGGAGGGAGCCAGATGTTTACAAATCTGGGGGAAGGGTGTTCCAGGCAAAGACAACAGCAAGTGCAAAGACCCCGGCAGGCATGGAGTCAGGCTTGGTGCTAGACAACAGAGGGAAAGGCAGAAAGGTTGAAGGGCAGTGCATTACTTTCCTATAGCTGCTGTAACCAATTACCACAAAATGGGTGACATAGAACAACAGAAATTTATTCTCTCAAGCTTAGGAGTCTGAAATCAAGGTGTCAGCAGGGCCACGCAGGCTCCCAAGGCCCTAGGGGAGGATCCTTCCTGGCCTCTTCCGCTTCTGGTGCTTCCAAGTTTGGGGCAGTGTAACTCCAATCTCAGAGGGTCTCCTCCTCCCTGTCCTCTCCCATTGCCTTCTCTTATAAAGACACTTGCCATTGGATTTAGGGCCCATGCTAACCCTGAATGATCTCATCTCTTAATCTAATTATATCCCCAAAGATCCTATTTCCAAGCAAGGTCACGTTCACAAGTTCTGTGTGGATATATCTTTTGAAGAGGGTCACCATTCAACCCACTACAGTCTGGCCTCTGGCTCCCCAAAATTTACGTCTATCCCGTATGCAAAACACAATCACGCCAACCCAAATCTCCCAAAATCTCAACCCATTACAACATCAATTCTATGTCCCAAATCTCATCTAAGTCTGCTCAGCTCAAAAGTCCCAAATCTCACCATCTAAATTGTCTAAATCAGGTATAGGTGAGACACTGGGCATGATCCATCCTGGGACAAAATTATTCTCCACCTGGACCTGTTCACTAGGGAATAAGTTATCTGCTTCCAGAAAACACTGGTGGGACAGGCATGGAATAGACATTGTCATTTCAAAAGGAGAAGTTGTAAGAAATAAAGGGATCACTGGACCCAAGCAAGTTAGAAATCCAGCAGGGCAAATTCCACTAGGTTTCAAGGCCTGAGAACAATCCTCTATGGTTCTCAGTTCTGCCCTCTGGACCCAGGCTCTGCCCTCTGTGGCTCTTGGCTCCACCCCCTGTACCTGTGGCCCTACCCACTGTGGCTCACCCCTGCCTCCTGGGCCCTCTAGCAGCATGTAGAGCGTGGACTGTCAGTTTCAAGGACAGAAGCAGGGACACCAGCTGGGATGCTTGTGTAGACCAAACAGGAGATCTGGTAGCTTAATCTGGAACATGGTGGAGGGAACAAGAATCATGGTCAGATCAGATTCGTAAAATATTTTGCAGGTATAACCAACTGAATTATGCAACACTGAATTTGGGAGGCAGGAGAAGAGTGATGGACAGGACTCAGAATGCCCTCTAGGATTTTGTCTTGAAACTTGGTAAGAGGGAATGGATGTGGCAGTGTTTTCAAATGTATAAAGTTCTGTCTGAGTGAAAGGAATTCTTCACACCCTTTCAGTGGCTGAAACTATGGGGTGGGCAGCTCCTATACCCCAAGATTAGAATGCTATATCCCAAAGGCTTTTCCTTTAGTGCTCAACCAGTTTCTCTTTTATTCCAACCCTCATCTCTACTTCAAACTCAAAGCACATTTCCCATAGAAGAGCTTTGGGGGCAAGAAAGAAAAGAGTTATTCTTGGAGGCTCACCCATAACTCAGAGTGCTGAGAGGGCCTCCCTTCAGCTCTGGGGCTCCCTACTCACTCCTCCTCACACGCATTCCTGGAGACATTGTTCTTGGCTGGGCCACCTTAGCCTACTTCTGTCAGCCCACCAAACAGACCCCAAGCATTGGTTACACGACCCATCATTCTCACCAAGCCATCCATCTCTCAACACCACAGTCATTTGCAGCCCAAAATAATCCTGGTATTTGTTGACATCACTGCTCTGAACTTGTTGAAGGCAAAAGGAAGTGACAAATGAAAACCATTTGGAAAAACAGATTAATGAGAAAAAGTACCAACAGTACACACACTTCACACTTTGAGGTGACCGGGGGTGGCTTTGCGCTGTGTGCCCTGCATGTGGATTTCAAGAACAGCCAGAGACACTGGGATCTACCATATTTTTAATTCTTGTTTTCATTTTTTTCCCCTAAATGTTCTTTATTAAAGAATGTCTGATAATATAAATCATCCTGGGGGCTTCCTACAGCTGAACCTTAAGAAAATAAACTGAAAATAGTGCTTACCACTTCCTGGGCACCTGGTGGGTGCCACACATTGACACACAACATCTATGATACATGGCAGCAAGGAAGGTCATTTTACCCCTGTTTTACAGATGAGGAAACTGAGGTTCAGAAAGGCTCAGAGACTCAACCACAGTCTTACAAAGGAGAGCTTGGATCTGGAGATTTGACTTTGGGAGTTGTCAGCAGATGGATTGCACTTAAAGCTTTTGGGATAAGCTTGCTGTGGAAATAAATAAATATGGACTGAGAAGACATCTGAATACTGAGACCTGGGTTTAGAGCTGGAAAGAGGAAGAAGATCCAGAAAAGGACCGAAAAGAGAATCCAACTTTGATTCAAGCCCGCTGTGCCACTGCTCCCCACCAACAATGGGGGGATACAGATCCAGATACCAGTGGGCACTCCCATATTCCCAACATCCATTTATCCACTGGCTCAGTTGTTTACTCAACAACACTTTTTGAGAAGTGAGCAATGGACAGGGCCCCTCCAAGGTGTTCACTGCCCAGAGGAGGAGGCTAGCAGGATAAAATCACTAGAATGCTGCCTGGCCTGCCTACAACATTTCCAGGATGGCGAGTTTCAAATAGGGATGAAGGTAGACCCAGCGCTAGGCCACTTGTGTCAATAGCGCACCTGACTACATTGATCAGATTAATCCCGATAAATAAAAAAGAAAGCCACTAGGCAACCCCAAGATACAAAATAATAAGAAAATCTGGGCACCGTTCTTGAAAAGATTATAATCTAGTGGAACAGTTAGACAGGAACTGAGATCACACAGATGTTGTGAGAACATAGCAAATTCAAATAATGCATAAATACAGTAAAGGTTACTAATGGCCAGCCCAGAAAAAAACACCCCCGCACACATAGTCAAATGATTTTCTACACACCAAGACCATTCAATGGGGAAAAGATAGTCCTTTCAACAAATGGTACTGGGAAAACTGAATATTCACATGCAAAATAGTAAAGTTGGACCCTATGCAACACCATATACAAAAATTAACTGAAAATAGTTCAAAGACCTAAACGTAAGAGCTAAAACTATAAAAATCTTAGAAGAAAACACAGGGGAAAACCTTCATGACATTGGATTTAGCAATGATTTCTTGGATATGACACCAAAGGCACAGGCAACTAAAGAAAAAACAGACAATTTTGATTTCATCAAAATTAAAAACTTCCGTGCATCAAAGGACACTAGCAACAGAGTAAAAAGGCAATACACAGAATAGGAGAAAATATTTGCAAGTCACATATCTGATAAGGCATTAATATCCAAACTATGCAGAGCATCCTAAACTCAACAACAGCAACAAAACAAACAGATTCAAAAATGGCGTAGGACTTGCATAGATATTTTTTCCAAAAATAATATACAAATGATCAATAAACACATGAAAAGATGGTCAACATCACTAATCATTAGGGAAACGCAAATTGAAACCACAAGATGTCAATTCACACCCATTAGGATGGATACTAACAAAAAAACAGAAAATAAGAATTGAAAGCAGGGACACAAACAGATACTTTTCACCCATATTCATAGCTGGATTATTCACAATAGGCAAAAAGTGGAAGCAACTCAAGTGTCCGCTGATGGCTAAATGGGTAAACAAAATGTGGTACATGCATATAATGGAATATTATTAAGCCTTAAAAAGCAGGGAAATTCTAAGACATATACAACATGGATGAACCTTAAAGGCATCGTGCTAAGTGAAATAAGCCGGTCACAAAAGGACAGATACTGTATGATTCTATTCATATGAAGTACTCAGAGGAGTCAAATTCCTAGAGACAGAAAGTAGAATGGTGGGAGCCAGGGGCTGGGGTGCTCGGGGCAGAAGAGGGAGAGGAATGGGGAGTTAGTGTTTAACGGGAAGAGAGTTTCAGTTTTGCAAAATGTAGTAAGTTCCAGAGATGGATGTGATGACGGTTGCACAACAATGTGAATTTACTTAATGCCACTGAAAAAATCATTACAATGGTGAAATTTTATGTAATGTAAATTTTACTACAGTTTAAAAAAATGAGTTTTTTGAAAAGGAAGATAAGCCCCCTTCCCCTCCAAAGAAGTTACTCCTGGCAATAGTGGCCAAGTGAGCTGGTTTTTCAGAGTACTTTAGTCCAAGGCGAGAAGGGCATAGACGGAAATCCTGTGAGTCTTTGAAAAAGCAATTAAGGCAAATCATTTCTTGCTTCTCTTAGCTCCTCTACAAAGCATAACTGGGCTGCAGTGACCCTCTAAGAGTCTTTCTCCCACTACCTCTTGAAAGGGGAGGTGAAGCCAAGCGTGTGACCTGGGGAGGGCCCCTGAAACATGATCCTTGTCTTACTGCCACTGTAGTTTTGCCAGGTGATGCCCAGCACAGAGCAAGGCACTTGGAATGGCGTCAGTAAACGCCGTCTCAGTGATGGGCCAGGGTCAGCTGTAGTTTTTCCTAGGGAGGGCAGAAGCAAGAGTTTTAAAGATAATAAAAGTTTCAAGGGAAAGAGATGTTTCGAATCTCTTATATATATTAAAAAACACATCAGGAGGAAGGAAAAGGAAGAAAGGTCATGTGAAACGGGAGGGCACAAACCCCAATGTGGCTTTCATTTTTCATTTAACTCCAATACTGGACAGCGAGCACTGGCTTTCCATAAATGATACACAGAGATTCCAGACGTGGCTGCAGCCCAGATGATCAGACTACACAATTTTGTTGTAGAATAAACTCTTCCCTGTGCGGAACCTTGAAAACCTGGGTCACGTTGTTTCGACAGATGCATTGAGGCCCGTTTCCTGGGAGGAACGGTCTCTTTACACTCAGGCGAGAATATACTACCCTTCCGAAGAGGACAAAGCAGCAGTGCCAATTTGTGGCTGGGGTTCACCCAGCAGCTTTCATCTCCTTGGCTTTGGGCTCACTCGAATTATAATTTTTAAACTTCTCTGGCCTTTGAACAAGAACCAACCTCTCTTTGACAAGTTTCTCTCTCTTTTGGGCAATCTTACTGTTAAGTACCACTAGGCCTGTAAATGAGGGCTTCCGTTCCAGCGTGGGCTTTGTTTGCAAGAGATACATTATTTAATGATGTTTTTGAAAATATTTCAAATTAAGGGATTCTTTTTATGTTCAGACAAATAAAAGAGCAAATTGCTTCACAGTGTTGTCAGTGACAGGAAACGAGATTATTTGCCCGGTTTTTTGTTTGCTTAAATATTTATTCTGTGTTAGTCTCTTAGATTTCCTTGAAAAATCAATTTTCAGATATATGTGTACACGGGTTCCTCCAGGCAGGACCTCAGGTTCATCCATCAATTTGATCAAATCAGTTTAAAAACCTGGCATATTGGGTAACTGGTCTTGCTGGGTTTTTTGTTGTTGTTTTCCTGAATTGGCTAATTAAATTGATTTAAATTCAACTTTCACATGTATCATTGAGGAATATACAATTGTCTCCTCTCATTGGCTGACATATTCTCTTGACTACCGCCCTCCTCTTTCCCCAAAGTTTGTGTGTTTGGGATGGGAAAGAGGTGGGAAAAACCAGTGGGAAGTTGTCTCAGGGGATTAAAAAATAAATTCTGGGCAAAGCACGGGTGATGACATTACAGACTAAACTGAGGCCGGGCGCAGTCAGTCCTGAGAGTTTTTGATTTCGTTCTTGCTGAGGGTATGTTTCCAACCAGAGTCAACAACTCGGACACTTTTTCTGGGAAACAGAACAGCATTGTGGAAAAAGGTTGGATGAGGGTAGTGTTGCTTTTTACCTCTGATGAGGTTATGTAGACTTGGTGCCTTTGTTCTGTCTCACAATAGAGTTAGAAATAAGATTTTATGATTTGAAGTAGCTTCAGACACCCTGGGAAGCAAGGCATGGGTCTCATAAGAAAATACTTACGTAAACTGAATCGGGGGCCGGGGGTTGTCTAAATAAGCTTTGACAAATAATAATTCTGAAATAAGCTGAGACCAACTCTGTGGTGTAATGAGTGTTCAAAGCTGCCCAGATCAACAGAGGAGATGACTGTGCTGTAAGGGGAATCTGCCCAACGTCAAAAGCCAATTAAAAAACTGAGGTGCTGAAGCATTGGCCTACAAAGTCTGGTCCTCTCAGGCGAAAGTGAGGGGAGGCTTCACTTTGCAAGGCCATTTCTGAGGTTTTTCACACATTCACACTGAAGGAAAGGAAAGTATGCATTCTAGTGACAGAATCCAATTAATTACAGGATCCGTTATAAACATTCAGCTGCATAACTTTGGCAGAAAGCAAATTTGTCGTCTCAAGAAGAATTCGACGTTCTAAATAAATAAGTGCGATGAGTATGATAAGCAAACTTCTGCCTACTTGAAACCCCTTCATTATCAAGAGAGAGTAAGGCAGAGATGGTGCAAATTTGAGCAAGACAGGAAGTATTCAGCAAGGAACGAGGTGACTCCAAAACAGACCAGCGAGTGAGTGTTGAGTGGCAGCCTCAGATGAAGGAAACCAATTTATCTCCCAGAAGCTCCTGGAATGTGAATGGCTTGGATCAGCTTCAGCATCTGCATCTGAAGATGGTAAACCTCTTCTAAACTAAAAGCAACACAAGAAGCAAGATCTTGACTTTCATTTCATTTCACCTTATTTTATTTTTTGGTGTTCTCTTCCAATCCACGTGGTACTTTTTATGGGAGATATTCAAAAAATCCTTCAAAATGAGGTACTGCAGGTTTGTTTACATCAGTGGCTCTCAATGGGGGTGATTTGCCCCCCCATGGGACACTTGGCCATGTCTGGAGACATTTTTGACTGTCACAACTTTTGGGAGGGATTCAGCTACTGTTGTCTCATGAGTGGAGCCCAGGGATGCTGCTGAACATCCTACAATGCACAGGATGGCCCCTGTAAAGAAGCGTCTGGCCCTAAAGGCCAAGGTTGAGAACCTGGTCCCCTGGACTGTACATCTTAAAGCATTCAGTCACTCAGGAAACAACCCCTTGCTGAGCATATCTTTGCACTCCAGGCTCTGCATTTAGAAATCAGAGAGGACTCTTTAGATTACAAGAGACAAAACCCAACTTAAATATAAGCTCAGGCAGAACAGGGAATCCATTAGCTCTAGTAAGTAAAATCTATGACTAGAACCTTTAAGGAGTTGAGTACACCTGGTACTCTCACACAAACTCTGCTCAGGTGGACCAACGTGTCTGCAAACAAAAATTCAGATATGCCTTCACTTAATGTGCTTTATCCTTCTGAGGCCATGCGCGTGATCCAGGCAGAACGTCTTTGCTCGTCAATGGAAGGTGGGAGAAAAAAGGAGCCTGGAGCCCCTCAGTTTTCTGTTGTCTTGAAGATTTACTCTAGGACTGGTTGATATACCTCTGGGGTTTGAACTTTTCCCTGGAGAATAGTGACGAAAATAAACGAAATTTATACACTACAGAAATTTAAAACTCCCGGAGCTTAATCACATCCATTGTGCAATATAACGCCACCTCAAGACGTTTTGTGCAGCCTTGCTCAGCAGCACTGTGCTGAGAGAGTAACTGGTAAGCTTTGGGGGCATTTTTAAGTCCTAAGAGAACGGGCTGAGCATAGCATGAAATTAGCATCTTTCTCTTGCTCTCAAAAAGAAAAAATAATTGGTTTCTCCTAGAATCCATTTTCACCCGTAATCCCAAATGTGCCTTGAGCTCTTTAACAATTAGGAGGATATAATTAAAATGTTTCAATAATTGCAAAGAGCAAAAGGCAGATCACACACATACTCATCACTGTTTCTTCTTCAGCCAAAAAACAATCTGAGTTCCATTGGACATTCACCGCAACTTCAGAACGGGGAAAACCAGAGCTAGGAACGTTTGAGACGCTCTTCTTAAAACCATAAAGTTTGCTGAATTGAAACAAAGTTTCTGAACTGTTTCCTTTGAGATTTTCGACAGGGAAGAGATGATGCATTTGAGTTTCAGGGAGTCACACTCACGGTCTTGTGTCTTGGTTGAAAGATTGTCACGTCCTGTGAAAAATGGAGATTTTTCCTCCTTACGCATGGCCAGCCACTGAGAGGCAGGGAAGCGTCCCCAGCAGTGTTTTTCATATTCAAAGATGACCTTGGCAATGAGACCACCGTGCTCGGGAGAGGGAGCAACTGGAAAGACAGATGAAGCCCTTGCACCCTTCATTCAAAACATCTTCCGTTTGTATTGCACTTCCTATTCGAAAGCATTTTATACATGTTTTGTACCTTTCGAGTCACAGTAGTCTAAGAATGAGCATTTTGAGGACTGGGACTTCTTTTGTCTCTGTATCTACGTGTACCCAAAGGATAATCAACTTAAATCGAAGAGAACCTGGTGAGAAAGGCCAGTCAACTATTGCTGTGCAAGGAAACCAGCAATGGGCTGTTTTGGGGGATTCTCCTGAGGTTACATGGGAGCTTAGTGAAGGAGCCACAGTGGTTGTATTTCTTGGCCATATGGTTCTCCTGAGAGCTGTTTGGAAAGAGTCTCCTGGGGCCAGCCTGGAGGCTGAGTGGTTAACTTTGTGTGCTCCACTTTGGCACCTGGGGTTCACAGGTTCAGATCCTGGGCGCAGTCCTAGCACCGTTCACCACGCCATGCTGAGGCAGCGCCCCACATAGAGGGGCTAGAAGAACCTACAGCTAGAATATACAACTATGTACTGGGGGGCTTTCGGGAGGAAAAAAAAAAGAGGAAGATTGGCAGCAGATGTTGCTCGGGGCCAATCTTCAAAAAAAAAAAAGCTTAAGAAAAAAAGAATCTCCTCTCTTGAAGCTCGCTGGTCACCACTGCGTGCTAAGCTGTCACTCTCTAAGCCTCTATCCTTTTGTTCAACTGGGCTGTTCATCCTTGGCCAGAAATTATTGTGTGGCTTCATATTCTGATTCCCACCCGCCCTGGCTGCCAGCAGCCACAGTCCTAACCGGGAGGCAGCTGAAGGAAGAAAGTGAGCAAAGCATTATGATCGGCGGTGGGGGCAGCCCTCCACATTCCAGACTGCAGGGTCCGAGGGGCAGGAATCAGGGCTGATTCATCTCTGTCCATCACACACACACAACCTGACAATGAAGATCCTCAGTAAACACTTGCTCAATTAATCCATTTGTCTAATTCTCACGGACCTGTTATGAGCTGGGGACTCCTCCTAGCATCCTACAAGCTTGACATCATTAAATCCTCAAAATGACCCTCTGTGATCAAGGTAAGTGATGACGTGGACCCTTGATATGGTGTGATGAGAAGGTGTGATCTTCCTCCCCAAAACCTATGTCCCACCCTAATCATGAAGAAGACATCAGGCAGATGCAAACGGAAGGACATTCCACAAAACTGCTGACCAGTCCTCCTCCACACTGTCAAGGTCATGAAAAGCAAGGAAAGTCTGAGAAACTGTCACAGCCCGGAGGAGCCTAAGGAGATGTGACGACTAAATGCGATGGGGGGTCCTGCCTCGGGTCTTCGACCCAAGAAAGGACATCAGGAGAAAACGAGTAAACTCTGAGTAAACTGCAGAGTTTAGTGAATAATAAGGTGCCAGTGTTGGCTCTGTAGTTGTGGCAAATGTCTTATAGAAATATAAAATGTTAAAAATAGGGGAAACTGGATGAAGGTTTTACAGGAATTCTCTGTGACGTCTTAACTTTTGTGTAAATCTAAAACTTTTAAAATAAAAAATTTATTTCAATTAAAAAACTTGCTAAAAAGTAAAACCCTCTAAGGTAGTCACTATTAATTACCCCAATTGGATGGGGGAGGGGACCGTCCAGAGGAGTTAGGAGTCATTGTCTCCTAGCCTGGTTATCATTCTAGCAACTTCTCAGATCCTGCGCTAAGGCTCCTGTTTACACCACAGAAACCTTCCCAGGGCTCCTGAGAATTAGGTCACTAGAGGAGATCTCAAAGGCGTAATTCGCTGCTTGGAAGCATGAGGGACCGAATGGCTCTGAGGGGAAGACGTGAAGGTGTCTGCATGGCCCGGGTGCTGGGAGCTCGCACAATAATTGAATCCTTTGAACACTCCCAGGGAAAAACTTCCCAAGACTGATTTAGAGGGATGTTCGGAGCCCTCCCCAGAACCCCTGTAAAGCTCAGGTGTCTGAGTAGGTTGAAAAATGGTTCCAATTCAGTGGGGCCTGGGTAGCAGGAAATCATCCGGAGTAACCTCTAACACCAACAAGACACCAAACCTTCTGCGTCTCTGCAAAGTCAAAGGCCCACAGCTGCTCCCAATCAGGGCAGGCAAACTCCCATCCCCAGCACCACACTCTTCACATCGCCGCTGCGGCTCTTCAAAGCGCAGCTCCCTTGCCCCCGTGCAAGGAAGAAAACACACACCCTTCAAGGTCTAGACCCGAGGTTCCGTCCTTCTCTCATCACTAACTTTGTTGTGTTTCTGAGTCCTCGGTGGCCTCCAGCATTACCCACGAGGAATTCTCAGAAGGTATCCTTTCTTCTGGGATTTGCGTCTGTCCACTGAATCTCCCTCATTGCGCTCGGGTCTATAAACTTGCAGCACTGCACAAATATGCACGGACTGTAATGGAACCTGTTGGTTCTACCTTCCCAGCATCCATGCTCCCTTCCTCCCATTATAGTTTAGGCAATGCTCCGTCCTCAGGAGGTGGCTCTCGTCCCCAGGGTTCTAAAAGAAGAGGCCTCGCTTCCCTGGTCCAGGCCTGGCTTCATCACAGTCCCAGAGAATGACAGGCTCATAGAAAGGGAATAAGTGGGTTTGAATTGGATTTTGTCACTAGCACGTGAGAGTCCTGAGTGAGTGCTCCTCGACAAGAAGGAGAGTCCCCTATGATGTGCCCCAGATGGCTTGTGTGGCTTCAGGTCAGTACCTGTTGTGCAGGTTTAGCAAAGTGTCCTGTCTCTTCACTCTCAAAAGTGCCCCAATCTGGCCAACTAATTATATGACCACATTGCTTAAGATACCTCTTTCCCCTGAGAAGTTACCAGCAACCATTTGATTCATATTCATTTCACCACTTTCTTTTATACTCAACTCCAACAAATTTATTGCTTCCTGCTCATTTTTACAAAACTGCAGGCATCTTATAAATATGGTTTCACACTTTTCTTTTAGGACTCAGTCGCCCTTCCCTATCGTACTTATCAATCTGCTCATTCTTTTTAATGCTGCAGAATATCCATTGAATGGATGTACTATGGTTTATTTAAGATTGACCTGTTGATGGGCATTTTGGTTGTTCTCACTATGTCACGGTTACAAACAATGCTGCATTCTCATAAAAATGTCTTGGTGCACTTGTAAATGTGGTTTTGTAGCACAGATGTCTAGAAGTGGAGATGTTACTTGAAAGAGAAAATGTGCAATGACCACACCAGGGATGGATCTCCTTGACCTTGACTCTCTGTAGCTAACTACCCAGCTGGCTTTCTTGTGGCTTTTTCTGTGAAAACTGAGCAAAGTGCTTGCATTTAGTGAGCACGTTGTGTTGGGGGAGCTCAGATGTGCACCTTCACATTTAGAACTGTATGTGCATTTAACTCTGTGAGACAGATTAATTACTCCCCCCCATTATACAGATGAGAAAACCGAAGCTCGGGGAAAGTAAGTAATTTGCCCCGAATCATATAACTGATACATGAGAAGGTATGCAGTTGGCTCAGGTCCTGCCTACTCTGGAGCCTGTGCTCGTTACCCCTCCCCTCTCTTCCCCGTGGCTGTGCGCCTTGGAGCCGGGTGCATTTTCACAGTCCACTCTGCCCCCGAACTCTGCTAATGCCATTTCCACAATAATCGATTAGAAATCAGGGCAACTGGTGAGGGGTTGGATATGAAGTTCTTTTCAGCTGGTTTGAATTATTATGAAATCAGGATTACATTGATGTTTTTCATGCTACATCCCGGAGGATAGTGATTATTTTCTTTTATTCATTTATTTTCTTTTTCTATCAGCTTCGGCTACTAAATCCTCCTCAGTATAACCTTCCGGATCTTCCCGAAATTGCACAGGATGAGGAGGCTTTACTGTGTCCTGAGCAAGTCAGCTCTGGAGGGTGGGTCAGGCGGCCTCACAGGCAGAGGGCACCTCCAAAGTCTCTGCCTTTGGGGCTGTTTTGTCCATAAACTTTTGGCTTCAGCAGGGAAAATGCATTTTTCAACATCCCCAAGCACAAACCTACATGAACTCTTTCACAAACAAAACACGTCTGTAGTCAAATAACAGCAAGTTGTGTCCCACGGGACTGTGGCCGCCATGTTCCTGCGCCACCGCTCGGACGCTGGCACACAATGGGAAACAGCGAAAGACTCTGTGGACAGCCTTAGCTTTACTCTCCACTCACTCTTGCTTCCTTCCCTGTGGCTTCCTCGAAAGACTTCCCTTCGAATTTCTGGGCTGCTGAGTGGCAGGCAAGATGGATGGGCCTCACAAGAGGGAGCATGAGCTCACCACAATCACCAATGTCCGCTTAGCACAGCTAAGAGGAAGGAGTGAGTCAAATTAGGGGGGTGAGGAGAGGGAGATTCTACCTTCAGAAAGGATGGCCACATCTCCCAACAAATCCCTTTTCTGTCAAGAGGGAGGCACTGACAGATTTAGCAAAAGCATCAAGGTTGTAACACATACAAAAGGTTCACTGGGAACCCCCCCTCCCCCATCCCAGTGTTTGAAACTTGACCTTCTAATGTGTGAGCAAACTGAGACATCCAGCAGACTCCCACACACAGCCACACTGGAGACATTTACAATGCTACCACCAGGAGTTGAGGCAACCCGGAGAGTGGGCAGCTATGAGCAAGCAGGGCCACCCCATTGAGTATTCTATATGAGTTAGAAGTGATCCAACTAGCAACATGGATGGGTCTTAACAACACAAGACTTAATGAAAAAATAAAGAAACAGGACAAGATATATAACAAGACCATTTATGTAAATTGAAAATACAGGCACAAAATTTGCCTAAGGTAACAGAAGTCAGAATAGTGGTCACCTTGTGATGGAGGCCAGTAAAATTGACTGAGAGGAGCTTGAGAGAGACTTCTGGGTGCTGGAGGTCTTCTGTGTCTTGATCCAGTGGTCACTATGAGTACAGACATATGTGAGGTCCATTGAGCAATACACTTAAGATTTGTACATATGTGTATATATGCTTACAAAGCAATAATACATATTTTGCAAAAATACAAACAAAATGGCTAATACATTTGTATGGCAGTCAATGGGGACAAGGGCAAAGGGAGTGGAGTAGGGTGGTAAAAGAGGATGGATGGATGGGTGGATGGATGGATGGATGGATGGGTGGATTGAGAGAGAAAGAAAGGGATGGGTGGATGGATAGGTGGATAAATTGATAGATAAAGCTAGTTCGTGGAGATGGATGATATTACCATTCTTGATCCACCAGAGTGGGCACATTTTAAGTTGCAGATATCAGAGGCTGACTCCAGCTAGCTCAAAGCATTGAAAGATTGATCAGAAGGACATTGGTTAGCTCACAGAACTGGCAAAAATGTTGGTGAATCGGGCTCAACACATAGGCCAATCCAAAGGGAGCTGAGAAGCCACTGAGGTCTAGCTGCAGAGCCCATGATCTGGATGCCCCAGCTGGCCCTGCCCCTGCAGGCAGAACTCCACTGCCAGGTCTTGCGCAGGCTCTAGTGGTCCCAAAGTCTTTGCGTCTCCCTCAAGATTCAAAGCCCTGAGTGAGAGCATACGATTGGCCAAGTGAGGACACAGGCCTAGGCCGGAGTCACAGCAGTGCAGAGAAGGCTTGAGCATCTCCATTGCCCTCTGGCTCCTGGACTGATGGAGGAAAGCCACACTAAGGGGATTCCCCCAAAAAGAATGAGTGTTCCCATGCTGAACACCCTCTCCGGCCTCACTGCTCTGACATAGCAGAGGAGGGGAGAGTAGAGGAGAGCAGATGTCCTGGTTCAGGCTGTGAGGCCAGTCGTGGCCAGCAAGAGCAAATGCACTCGTGAAACATTAAGCTCCAAGCAAGCAGCAGCCAGAAGGAAAACTGCAGAGATGAAGAAAAGGGTGGTAGTAGACCCAAAGTGTGTGACGTTAATCAGGGATTGTCAAACGTAGGGCGACCAACCATCCTCGTTTGCCCAACCCCGAGGGGGATTCTGGGACACTGGGCTTTCAGCAGTAAAACTTGGGAAGTCCCAGGCAGACTGGGACAAATTGGTCACCCTGGCAAATGGTTCCATCCAGTTAGGGGTGAGAGTATGGAGCTCACAGAAGGCTCAGTCTCCATCAGTCCCCAAAGCTGGGCCTGGGCATCTTGATTCCCAAAGGCAAATTCTAAAAAAGTTTGATCGAGTTTGAGAATGCAGCAAAAAAAAAAAAAAGTTAAATATTAATGACTTATTTCCCCCAGATGCTTCTGGTTGAATCTAGAGTGTTTATCCATGATCTGGGGCATGATGGTAATGGAGTAAAATCCCTGTGCTATCCTGCTGGTTCCACCCAGGGCAAAAACTCCATTCCACGCAGCTATCACAGTTAAATCCGTGGAGTATATGACAGGGCCTTGTAAATTATAAAGCATTATGCAAATGAAAGTAAGATATTATTATCATTCTGGTTTGTGAAGCTCCCTGTGGTATTGATGATTTTTTATATGACAAAGACCTATGCTTTTTCTGTGCTGAATTAATAATTCACTTATGCTAATAAAACAAAGAAATCCAGTTGCCAGTGTCTCAAAAACAGTCTCCATTTCTTCTCATGAATTCTAATGCAGCTGGTTTTTTCCCTTCTTTCTAACTGGCAAACGGGAACAGGTGAGTTGCAAAGTCTGAGGAGTATTTGGAGCCAAACAGTAAACGGTCCACGGGCTGGAAACAGAGAGAGTGAAAAGTAGTTCTCTGCTTTATTTGGCGTCACAGCATGCACCAGCTGTCGGTTGTTTGAGTTGACTACCCACTTTTTGGTAAAAGGTGAAAGACCCGCACTGATGTGGCGTCTTCGCCCTTCCTCCCTTAAATGTACCTGCTTCCTTTGTTCCACACAAATGTGCCAGGTCAGTCGGCCCCGCAAGGCAAATTGGGGGAGATAGCTGCTCTGATGGCTAAGGGATTTCCAAAGCTTTCCAGACAGTCAGACAGACAGACAGACTCGTCCTCTGTGAGCAACTTCTAGTCCCTGGAGATGTTCTAGAATGAGGGTTCGGGTGATTAAGAAGATCCGGAATCTTAATGACTATTTTCCAAAGCCCCATATCTTGATTCCCATGGGCTCTTGCAGTCCATCCCTCCCTCCATCCATTTCTTTGAACAGTGAGATGGACTGGCCCTTGGAGGATGGAGGGAGATCATCTGTGTAACAGCGGGATGTCACACTATTCGTGGGTGTCCGAGCTGCTCACGTTTTCCAAGAGCGAGCACGTCTGGCACTGTTCTGGTGGTGGTGGGAAGACCTTGGGAGCACACAGGTGGGTTTAAATGCCGCTCTGCTGCTCTTCATCGTTTGGTCTTGGGCAAGTTCCTTAACCTTTTTGTGCCTCAATTTCCTGTTCTGTAAAACGAGAATGAAAATAGTACTTACCCTGGAGGGTTGTAGTGAAGATCAATGACTTACCACAGTGGTGCTCATGGTGTGATCTGGGGTCCCCCAGATCCTTTGGAGGGTTTGAGACCATTTCACAATAAAACTAAAATGTTGTTGGCCTTCTACACTCAGATTCTCTTAGAAGCAAAAAGTGGAATTTTCCAGAGACTACATGGAGTATGATACCACAACAGACATTAAAAGAGATATGCAAATATGGAAAATAATGCCTTAACTAAATTCTTGGTTTGGAAAATATCACTGTTTTCTATAAAAAGTATGTGATGGTTTATTATTGCTCTTTTAAAATGAATTAATATGGAATTTAAAATGATTTCAGTGTTAATTTGTAATATGATAAATATCTATCTAGATTTTATGATAGGGGTTTTGTAACAAAAGCTGTTTCGGGTTCTCAGTCATTTTTAAGGGTGCCAAGGAGTCCTGAGACCAGAGCTGCTGACCAATCAGTGTAAAGCACTCATTTAATGCAAGAAATCTGAGAGGTGGGTCTAACTGTCCCCGTTTTACAGATGGAGAAACAGAGGCACGGAGAAGACTCAAAGCCAGAGAGAGATTCAGAGTCCAGGCAGACTCAAGGCCAGGTTTATCCAGGTCCACGGCCTGTAGGTTTCCCCAGACATTGAACTTATTCTCATTCAATCCTTCGTTTTGTCCACTGACTGCTTGACTATGACTGCATATGCTAGGCACTCTGGAAAGGCTGGCTGGGTGAATGAACAAATGAACGAGTGTTCCAGCTTACACGCTATAACTGAACACATCTTATTTTGAGCCTACCACAGGACAGACCCTGTACTGGGGCTGACATGCTTCCCAAGAGCGGGAGCAAGTCTGTCGATCTCTGAGTCTCTGACGTCCAGGATAGGTAGACTTACAGCAGCTATTCAACACGCGAATCAGGAAGCCCAGGTGAGTGTTGCGGGGGGTGGGGGGGTCTCTTCTCCAAGATAGCAAAAGAATTTCTTTCTAAAGGAAACCATCATCCATTCTTATAATCAGCCCCATCACAAAACCTTGTCTTTTGTTTGAATACCGGAGGAAAACTCTGGAAGTTTAGTAGGAGAGGCTCTTCTAAACCTGGATGCTGAAGAATTCATGTGAATTCAGAAAAGGCTCCCTGTGCTGTCCCTCATCTTATCTCGACATTTAGTGGACTCCTGAAACATCATTTAAAGCTAGACACAAGCTGCCTTCTGTCTCTCTGATTTTCGGGGTAGAAAACGGCTGAACACATCTAGAGGTATTTCATATTCAAGGCAGATCTGAAACCTATTCAGGCCAGTGCTAATGCAAGGGCTTTGCAGGAAGGAGAATAAGCCGTGCTCTAACAGAGGGCTGACAAGGTGGGGGCCTTCAGATTGGGGCTTTACAGTCCCACAGTGCTCACCCCCAATACTCCCTAATTGCATCGTTCGTTGGGGTGGTGTGGTTCTCCTCAAGTGTGTACAGACATGGGTTGCAGCTCCCCATCCACACAAATTCTTCTCTCTGTTACACCAGGTAGTCACTTGAAATTCATATGTATGTAATTGAAAGCTACGTTTCCTCCCGCTGCGCGTGAAACCACCAAGCAGTGACCACTGTGGTGATTAATAATATAGCTTCCCCTCCTCCAGCTCCTAGGTTTAGGGTAGAAGTCAATTAGATTTCCACGTTTAAGTGTCCTGCTGCTCCAAAGCATATTATTTTATTCAATCTGTCAGTAATTTCCAACAATCTGGTTATAAAATCAGAGTACAATCTGTAGGGTTTTTCCTCCATCCGTCCTCCAAAAGGCTCTTTCTGCCCCAGATGAGGGACTGATGAAACCCACACAATGAGGCTCTGATCCTTTGCCGCACATTGTTCTTCCAAGTCCCCGTGTCTGTGGGTTTCTCCTGGGAGAGGACCATTGCTTCTCCAGCTCTGTTAATGTTTTGTGACAGACGTGTCCCATGGGAGGGGACAGAAGATTTCCTTTCTTTGCCACTTGTGGAAATTGAGTTGTCACAGCAGAAGGAGTCGAGGACCATTTCTAATCCCCCTGGCTAGGAAGTAGTTAGCTGTGGCTCGTCTACACAGGCCAAGGCAGGTATCAGGACACGGGGACAGCAAGCCCATCTTTGTTACCCAGGGCCTTCATGCCGCCTTGAAGCCACCGGTGGCTTAAGATGTTAAATGTTCTTCATTCTCAACAGTTTCCTTAATTAAAGACCAATATGCACCTTCTGTTCCCAGGCTCCCAGCCCTGAAGTGTTATCTTCTGACACTTTGAAGACAGCACATTTTGAAGTGCCTTTTCTGATGCACTTCTTGTCAGATGTGGACCGTTTTTATAAGTACCAAATAAAAGACGACTCATTTACACTGACCGAGGAATTGGTTTTTTAATTGAATGATCTCTACAGGGGAGAGGTCAGCTACTAATTGAAAGGTTAAGCTTTCCAAACTTTGAATCTATGTGAAATAAGGTCTGAGAGTACTGAGCAAAACATAGCAGGCGGTGGGTGAGGCATTCTGAGTGAATCCTGAGCAGGACCACAAATCCTTACAGCCTGTTCCTCAAGCCGAAAATAGGCTTGTTTTTCAAATGCTTCCCCGTCATTCTCTCCGAATGAAGAGAGAATGAGGGAGAGAGAAAGAAACACTCCAAATGTGAATCTAATCTTCTGGAATTTTACCAGACCCCAAGCCATTTAAATTCTGTTCCTACATAAGTTGGAAGAGAGACTTCTTACTCCGCGAGGCCCATAAGACCCAGCAGACATTTGGAATCTTCTGGATGTTACAGTGACTTTTTGCTTTCATCTTTTCATTCAGATAAATCAAAAAATTGCAAGGCGGTTCAAGTCATCTAGCCCTTCATTAGCGGGTTTATAGCCTGCAGTTCTCACATCTTGTGGTTGACTGACCCTTTAAGTATTTCATTTTATAGTTTGGATTATTCCATTTAGACGAGCTGTTGTGAAAATTACTATGGTCGGGTTAAACGGGACGCTGAGACAGAAAACTAAATGGGTCGCTATGGAATTGTGCAGCTCTGAATGGCTCCCCTTGAGCCACGTTGAAAGAAGCTGTTTTAGTCTTAGGTCCCTCCCATTTCTTAAGAATGCTACAAACCTTGCAGGCTGAAGTGTTCATTTACTTTTTAAGCCAATTTCCAGCTTTCCAGCCCCAGAAGAACCTCTTTCCTAGATCTCCAAGCGTGATGTGGATTCCTTGCTCATAGTGTTTAGGATAAAAACATGTTCCTTAGCTCCTCCCGTGAAATCCTCCAGATCTGGTCCTTGTACCTTACAGTCTCCCTTGCTGCTTCTCCCCAGCCCATGCGTCCCACACTGTACCCTGGGGGCCACACATTGTCCTTTCTCAAGGCTCCCTCCACCTGGAACATCGGTTTCCTTCTCATCCTAATTCATTCTTCAGAGTTCAGGCTGATGTTTCCCCATTCTGTTGGTTTCCCCAGTTATTTTCTCTCTTCTCACCTGATGTGACCCCTTCTTAGCATGTCTCAAATTGTAAGCAAATAATATGTAATATTGTGTTTAATCATATCTCCTCTACCAGGCTGTTCCTGGCAGATGGCAGATGCTCAATAAATATTTGTTGGATGCATGGAAGTAAGAGAGGAGGGAAGGGAGGAAAGAAGGATGGGTGGACGGAAGGAAGGAAGCGGGGATGGAAGGAAGGAAGGGAGGAAGGGAGGGAAGCGGGAAAGGAGAGAAGGAAGGTAGGAGAGAGGAAGGATGCGTCTCAGCGGAGCTTCACCGTAGTGGACACTGTGAAGTGTCACGTAGATCGCCCTTAATGAAGGACTGCTACCCCCGCTGTCAGAGGTGCTGTGGGCAGGCACTGTTGATCCTTTCAGGGACTGCCTCAGCTGTAGACAGCTACCTCCCCCTAGGTCATACCCCTTCTCCAGAGCATCTCATGGGTTGGCCAAGGCTGTGGTTGTCTGTATTAGAGTTCAGCTTCTCCCTCTGCCCATCCTGCTTCCTTCCCTGTTCTCCTTTGCACAGCTGTGGATCCCAAGGACACTCCCTAGTAAACCTCTAGCACACCGAACTCTGTTTCAAAGTCTGCTTCAGGAAAAGACAACCTGAGACTCTCATAAACCTCTCCTTGTAGATGGATGCCGCCCAAAGCCTAGGATGAACCAACCTCTAAAACTCAGGTTCCCAGGTTGAAAAACACCAAGTGATAGTCTCAACAGCACCTCGTAAGAAGAAATGGCCTTTCTGGAACCACTGTTGGAATCAGCAATGAGGCATCTAGAAGTTTCTTTCACATAATTGAAAGTAATTTTAAAAGTAGAAAAAGCCACAGAAATACAGCCTGGTGCCTGGCAACATCCTAAATACTCCATAAATGTTTGTTGAGACAATGAAAGCTTCTTTTTCCCTTGTTCTCTGTTTCTCCCCTAAGAATTCAAAACCAGAAAAAGATAATAAGACTAACACATTCAGCCCCATGCAGTTATTTTCTCCAAATCATTTGTTTTTAGCACAAAAGGGATAACTACTTGTAATGTATTTTTCCATTATTTTCTGTGTGCAAGAGGTTTTAAAATTAATTTATTGTCTCTCTGCATCAGGTTGTCTTATAATTGAAGAAGTGAAGTGTTTGTCTTCCAAAGGCTGTCTGGCGAGGTCTTTTTTTGCTGTTAACATCGTCTTTGTCTACACTTGTGATCACTGCCAAATTGCTCACGGAACAGTACCACAAGTGTATAAATTATGAGACCACATAGGCACCGCTCACATCAATTTGAGTCTAAATGTCCTAGGAGAGAATTTTTCTTTTTGCAAAACAAACATCATCAAACCTTGATTAACTAGAACGTTTGGGGAATGGGATAGTCTGGATAATTTAGCTTCCTGGGTAATTTCCAGACAGCCAGGAATCCATCGGTATTTTCGAACCCTGATGCGGAAAATCTTTATAAAATGTATTGTTCTTCTTTACGCTTCTTACACAGTAGAACATAATGAAAATTTCGGAGGCAGAATGTGGTCATGTCATGGCAAGAATGTTGGTCTCTAGGGCTAAAGCCCTGTGTCAGTCACAGCTTTGTCTCTGACTCAAGCCAGGACAAAATCCTCTGGTTTTCAGTTTCCCTTAAAAAGGAGACGGTGCAAACCAACGAACTGGGTCACCCCAATCAAATCGGAAAACTTCCTGGCACCCAGCATCACCCTTCATTCTCCTTCATTCCCTTTGGCTGTAGAGGTCAATGGAGACTCTAGGGGAGTTTGAGTTGCCTTTACCCTCACAGTAAAATCCGATCTTTTGATTTACAATATTCCCTGAATGTCTACTCAATGTTCAAACACCTGTTCACATCGACTTGCCTTCCTATGTCCTGGTTCTTTCTCCTGAAGGTGGAATGAAGAGTGAAAAAAAAAATAAGGTTAATTGAACTATAACCGATATATAGTCTACTGTGTGTAGACTCTAGAAGCGTGTCTTAATGCACCTGTGAAAGTTCCAGATGTGATGTTGTGGAAAGCATACTGGACTTGGATATGGAGCCCAGACTCTTCTTCTGGTCTTACCAAGGCAAGTCTTTCTCCCCACTCTAGTACTGTCATCAGTATGAGGGCTGAGCTGTTCTAGGATCTCTGGTAGACTGTAACCTCATCTCCTTAGCCCAGGGTGCCTCAACCTCCACACTATTGACACCATGTACTGGATACTTCCTTGTGGAGCTGTCCTGCGCACTGGAGGATGTTGAACAGCATCCCTGGCCTCTACCTACAGATGCCAGTAGCACCCCTCACCCGAGTTGTGAAATCAAAACTGTCTTCAGACACTGTCCAATGTCCCCTGGGAGGTAAAATTGCTCTCCTTTGACAACCACTGCCTCTCAGGGTAATCTCCTAACCTTTCTGAGAAAAAGAATCAGGACTGAGAACATCAAGGCATCAAATATTTGGCGGTTTCTCTCAAGGAAATTAGGTCTAAAATAGTGCCCACCTGAGTTTCTTTGCTACTGTAGGATCCGAGAGGCGTTCGTTCCTGATGTGTTGAGGCCCCTGAAATCATCATGTGAGTGCAAGTAGACCCAGGCTTCCATGTTCAGGTGGAGGAAACGCTTACTGACACCAATTGAAGCTACCAAGTGAGCAAGAAAAATTAGAAGCCCCAAGACTAGTGAGACATCATCCTGCAATATTCTCTGCTTCATGTGAGAAGAATCGAGGTTGTTGGCATGAAGTGGAAGAGATGGATCTTAACGCACAGGATGATTTCTCCCTCTTTAGTGAGGACAATAAAACAAAAATGTTTATTTGAAACAAATGTTTTGAATTAGAGTAGAAGAAACTAACATCCCTTAGCTTTCGTAGCCCTCGGCACCATTTGATATTCTATTGTTTAGTATTTGCTTGCCTAGTTGGGTTCATGATTGACACTTCCTCCCCCGAAATAAAAGCTCCATGGTTCCTGTATGTCTTTTTTACTTCTATATCCTCATATCCCTGCTACATGCTAAAGCACTTGATAAATACTGGCTGAACAAATGGGATGGAGCAAACAATGGAAAATTGTTGCTAAATTCTGAAACTGGTGGACAGAAACTTCTCTAGATGCCTTTGTTCATCATGAGGTAGAGCTCTAGGAAAGGGATTGGCCTAAATTACTCATCTTAGATCTTTCTTCCCTCTCCTTGACTTCCGGTGAGCCACTTCCATTCTTTTACTTATCAAATGTGCATTAATACCTGCTATGAGCAAAGCACTGTTCCAGCTGCCAAGAATACCAGGATGAAGACACTATGGGGCCTGCCTCCAGGGAGATCCCTTTTGGACCATGTATGTGGCTTTCTCATTTCCTAACTATTGGCCCCACTCCATCCAGTTCTTTATTTTAACAAGAAGAGGACTTTTTGAGTAGGTCCTCAATGTATGGCCTGTGCATGTGTGTGTGTGGGTGGGTGTGGCGGGTGCTCCTTAGAGCAAGCATGTGTGACTGGAACACTAGCATATAGAAAAGACAAGCCTGGATGTCTGACCTTTCATTATGATGGAGTCAAGAGGCCTCATTTCTGCTTAAAGTGAACTCCGTTTCACACAATGTACACACAGAAGACAACCGTATCTCCACTGTGGCCAGAGACAGGGCTGGATCATGCTGTCCCAGATGCTACACATACAAAACCGCCAATTCTCTGTGGAAATTTGTTCACTGATGTATTTACGCAGAAAAACAATTCACCTACCTCTGTGCAGAAATAGCATGAACTACTCCCGGATGCTCAATTGTAAAGGGAGTTGAATTTGCCTCTGGCAGAAACTGAGGAAAACTGAAGGCAGATGTCTGTGCCAGCAGGAGACAAAGGTCCTAGAGGTCACAGAGCCGCCCCAAGATCGACAGGCTCCCACTGAGCAGGAGACTAAAAGTTGCTCTCCATGGTTGTTAGCGCAGCCAAATCCATTTGCTACAAATCCGAAAGTATGGAAGCAAGTTCTTTCGGTAGAAGTGATGGTAGTGCTTGTGGTTCAGTGTGAATCCCTGACGATGCTTTCCTGTATATCATTTTGTACTCACCAACAAACCAACCAACCAACCAAATACCAAAAAAGCCACATTTATACAACAGGACATTATACGATTACTCCTTTGAGACTAAAACATATGATAATCCTTTGACTTGGAATATTAATTACTCAACTATAAAATCTGACTGAAGAAATTTATATGGTAAATCTACAATTCTGCTTGTGGTCACAAGTCCTATTGGCTTGGAGAAAAAGTGAGAAGAGCACTGTGCTTAACAGGAACTAGAATAATTAGAGAAACTAACAACACACGTACCTTTTAGATCCGTTGAATGTTTCCCCAAGTGTGGGGGATGTACCACAAGTAGTATGAAGATGATATATATAGTTTTTTAAAGATTGGCACCTGAGCTAACAACTGTTGCCAATCTTCTTTTTTTTTTTCTGCTTTATCTCCCCAAACCTCCCCCCACCCTGTACATAGTTGTATATCTTTAGTTGCAGGTCCTTCTAGTTGTGGGATGTGGGATGCCGCCTCAACCTGGCCTGACGAGCGGTGCCATGTCCGCGCCCAGGATCCTAACCCTGGGCCGCCACAGCAGAGCGCGCGAACTTAACCACTCAGCCACGGAGCCGGTCCCTGAAGATATTTAATTGGTACATGGATGAACAATTTTAGTAGTTTTATTTTATCTTAATGCATATCAGAAAATATACATAACTACCCAACTAAGGCTGAGATTTCACAGATTTTATTACTTAAAGCAATAATCACTTCTTTAAGACAGAGATGATTTAAATGAAAGTATTAAGTAAATAACATACATGTGGACACATATGGCAAAAGCATTAAGATGGTCCTCAGATAACTGAAGTTTGGAAGTAATGGATTAATTTATCACTACTAGAATTTGATGAGTTAGCAAAAAAGCTGTAAAGACCCATCAATTAGTGTACCTGTTCCTTCCATATTCCCATTCCCATTTTTTCTCCCAATGCATTGTGTCTTCATTGACTTCAAGTGGTTTCAAGAGGTATAGACATAAAAGACTAATATTGTGTTAGTATGTAAAATAAGTCTACTCATTCTTGCAGAGAACACGAATTATCTTCATAAGGAAAAATTGTTTTGAATTAAGGATATTTCCTCTATTAGTGAATAATATTAAATATGCAAGAAACATCAATTCTAAAGGGAAAAGTTTTGGATTATTGCACTGTGGATAGTGCCCTCATGTGGTTTCAAAATTCAGCTACATTTAAGAACTAAAAACAGATTTCTAAATTATGAACTCTAAAATGTGACAGACAATGACAAACGAAACATGTTAGAAAAGGAAACAGCACAAGAAAATGTGATAATTTGCCGTTACCTAATCCTTTCGTCAAGTGGAATGGGATACCAATATGGCGGACAGGATGTCTGGTCAACTACTTGGGAATAATTGGATATCCAATTCATACAGAATATTGCTTATAGTAGTTTTGATTGGAATGTTAACAAATCACACAAGACACTTTGATTTTTAGTTTTATTTTTATCAAAACAAAATAATTTAACCATATAAAGAAGGAAATAAATTTCAACAACCAACCAAGAAGCCAACTGCTTCCATGATTATGAGCAATCGATAGAGTAGTAAGTTCTGAACAGTTGACTGCATATGTAAGATATTGAGTCATCCCCTAGCGCTCCAAGTGACAGAGCTATTTTCCCTGGCTCCTTTTCTTCCAATGGTGAAGCAATATGCTCAAGTGTTCTTATACTTCTTCAGATTGAATTATATGTATTCCTACGTAAGTACAAAGCATGGCTGAAAAGAATTTCCCAGGGCACAAATCTAGCACACAAGAGTTTCTGGGTCCTGACACCTTTAATTAATGAGTTCTGAAAGATAAGGACAAGAAATTGTGCTTAAGTATCGAGAAATGTAGTGTTTCAAAAGCCAAAGAATCTCCGTCATATGAACAATGGGAATTACAACTGAAGTGAGGAAAAACCCACAAGCCCTGTTGCTGCAGTTGTAGAAATACGATCGCCATAGAGCCAGGCAGACCATTTTCTGCTCACCATATTAAATTATGTCTGGGGAGTTGAGCAGCAGTACATTCCCATAATGATGACAGTTTCCATAACTATAAAAATCTGCTGCACCAGGCAAATTTTGTGCAAAATGCAAATTTCTATGCTGGGGAAAAAATGAATAATGTGATCATTCTAAGTAATGAATGTAAGTGCAAGGAAATACTTTTTGGCATGAGGCTGCAAGTCGTTCATCTTCCATGCCAAGACCTGTGGTCACAATGCATTGCTGCACGGCTCCTCTTGCCATCTGGGCTTTAGAAGAGGGATTTTAGGAAGAGAAGGCTTAGCTTGCCCTCGGTTGCCCACTATGCTATTGGCTGGGTTTTGACTAGAATCCAGTGGCACTGTTCCCATCTTTTTTTTTTATCTCTTGGCAAATGAACCGTAGGTTCTCCTGGGTTGTGAATCAAAGGGATGTTAGTTTCATCCAGAATCTCAAAGGATACACCTGACATGAGGAATGAGTTGTTCTCCACCCCGCCCTACAACTTGGAGGATCAGGCTATCCATTAAAAACCTTGTGACTTTAAGAGTCACTTAAGCGTATAGGTTGCCAAGCGGGGAGGTGAAAATCTCTTCCCTCCATGCGTCTTTAACAAGTGAGATCTGGCCAGGTGTAGGTACAACTGCAAAGATAAACCTGGTGATGAATCTTGAGCATCACGGCTTATGGCACTTGTGCACTTGCTCTGAGAGAATAGTAAAGAATTCCAAGTTGCCCTGATCTTAGTCCATGCCAGCATCCCTGGAGCTATCCTCTGTGGAAGAAGCTGAGGCATCAGTCGGTGAAGACCCTTATGTGAAGGTACTATCAAATTAACAGCAATGGGGAAAAATGGGAAACGTTGACCTTTAAACTCCGATTTGCCCCGTTCTAAAATAAATTTGTTTTCTCTTAACCGTTACACAGTACACACTTGGAGAGTAAAAAACTGCAGCAATTATCAGTTGATAATACTGAAATTTGATTTTCAATAACCCAAATTGGGTTATAGGTCTCTGATGTCATCCTTAAAATATATCCCTACAATTGCATTCCACTTTAACAAAGCCCATAGGAAAATTAAGATTTATAAAATCAGAGATTGTTTGTTGCTTTATAAAAGGGTTCTTCCTTAAAAAAAACTTTACCTTTGGATGATTTTCAATAGCCAACTAACCCCCCTCCCAGGGTCATTCAAAATATATATATTTTTAAAGTGGCTGAAATATAGCTTTTCACAAATGCGTGTTGATATAAAGTAGGGTGTGCTTGTAAACATTGCCGCCCACTAGCTAAATAGCCAGCTGAGACAGGATGGTTTGGCAACCTGCTCACCTTTGTAAGGAGAGACCCAGGGAGTTAGAGCTGTCATCAACATTCTGCCGTGTTTGATCTGGGTTGGGATGTGGCAGCCAGCACCAGTGGTTCCTAGAAGGACATAGCTCCCACCACCATCCTGAGGTCAGTGCTATTTGGAGCTGTGACTTACTGACTTAGGTCCAGTGATCCGGTTGACAGCTCAGCAGCCACCAAGGAGAGAAGGATCCGGAAGGTAGTGTTCTCCCCGTGACCAGTGCCTCCCAAGACAAAGGAGCCAATTCAGCCTACAGACATGTCTTCCACTCACACGGTAGTGTTCTGTTTTTGCTTGTAACTTTTGAATTATGAGTCAAAATTATAAAAATTTATGACTGCACCCCCAAGAACTTAGAGCATCCCTGAGTCGCGTTCTTCATGGCAATAACTGGCTGAAGGTATTTGTGCTGCAGTTCCTGAAGGTCCCCACCCAAACTTCTTGCACATCAGACCCCTCCACGTGGGAACCCTCTCTGAACCACTGAGCCCTCATACGTAAAGCAGAGGGCAGCTCCTCCACTCTCACAAGGATCAGAGCCTGCAGACACGTTCAGGTCATCTTGTCCAACTCTCTAATTCTCGGTTGGAGAAACTGAGGCACAGACAGGGCATGCGTCTCAACTAAGATTTCTCAGCTTGTTAAGGACAAAGTTAGGCCTTCACTCTCTCTCCCGCTGGGACTCAGATCACTTTCCTGGATGGCCTCTCTCATTACAGCGGCAGATAATCACACATCACTTTTGTTTGGCTTAAAAAGTGCAATAAGTGAATGCCTAACATCCTTTTACTTCCCTTCTAATGTTTTTCTTGACTGGGCTTGAAATCACTTGGATATTTATGAGTGCATATGAAATGACTAGACACATATGCTAAGTCACTGGGGGGAAGCTGGTCTCACATTGAAGTTTCCTATGATAACCCTAAAATTGGAAAATTCACGTGAAGATACTTGATATTTGACCATCCTGAGTCACAGCCAAGGACATGTTAGAGTATATTCATGTGTGTGAGATGTTTTGCATTGCTGCCTCGCCTTTGAAGTACAAGATGTCATATGAACATCATTACATCAAAGTTAAGCCAAAAGAGCTCATCTATAAATTTCAAATTGTACAAAATCATACCAAAAGTAAGTATAAAATTTTATTGAAACGCAGCAGTGTAAATCTCTTTAAGTTTTTCCTCTGCCATTTAAGGAGAAGAAGAGGAAAGCAGAAAATCTGAGCCTTCGCTCAGTGAGTTGGCTGACGTCGATCAGCTATTTTCTTCTGCACAGGGGTGCACTGGCTTGGAATACTGGGGAATTTTATCTGTGCTGTTCTGACTTGCACAATACAGGGGCTGATTTAATTTGACAGCAAAGTAACACCAAGCCCCCAAAATAAAATTACTGAGATGTAAAACAGCGTCAAAACTCCAATTAGTTTTGTATCCTTGAAGCTTCTGGAGGAAATCTAAAAGGCTCCCGTCACGATGAACAGGCATCAATTTAAGCTGTAGAGATTACTAAAATGTAACCCTCTAATTGAAATTGCTCAGAGCACAATATGACAGAAAGAATCAGAGGAAAATAAGCGAATTTTTCCCCCTCAAAAAATGACTCATTACAGACACTCTTCTATTAACTTTTAACACAGCGTTCCTTTGCAGGAGCTGGAAAAACCAAGGGTTTCAGAGGTCTGAACAGACAAGGCACCGGGCACAGGAACAGTACATGCTTGTGTCATTGTATCATATGTAGGCATTGACCATTTGTGCAACATTTACAAATAATCAGCATTTCACCAGATTATAGGCATTTTGAAGGATATTTACAACTTCCACTAAGGAGGCAAATTATTCTGACCAAACTTCAGTTTTTGAATTAATCTGGATTTTGTCTCCAGAGTGAACAGAAGTATCTTAATGCCCAATTCACGCCTCGTCTCCTCTACAAGCTACCCCAGTTATCCCAAGTATGCCCACACCTTTGAAGGAAACCCTCAGCTCACTAATGGAGGAAGTCGGTTGCGTTGGCTCTGAGGGGTTCACTTGTTCATAAATGTGTTGATTATGGCTTTCTTGGTTAATGCCATTTTACTGGGTGAGACAGTGGGAAACCGATGCAGAGGACATGACTGGGAATCAAGCCACAGTCACTGCGTGTTGAGCATTCTTAGACTTTGCTTCCTTGTCACCTTTGCCCTGCCTGGCACCACGTGAACACCAGCGGGGTGTGGCCCAGGGGATCTGGGGAATGATGAGGCTGAGTTGGGGGTTCAGAGTTGGCTGGGGATGTCTTGGGAAGAACCCAAAATGGCTTTCCTAATCTGCAGGTGCTTCACGGATAGAGTTCAGTTCTGCCAGCTTGACATTCACTTGTGAAGCATCACCAGTCTTTGACTGTAGAAGCGGTCTTTCTCTGGAAGCTTCATATTTCTATCACTAATCGGTCTTCGTCATCACTGCTGGTGTCGCTGAATTCCACTCGAGTTTGCTTTCTCATTCCTTCCAAACTCCTCTTCCTGATTGTTTTCAAAGGGGCTTCAGGGAATTCTGTGGGCTGCCCTGGGTTAAAAGGAACCACACAATCTTTCAGAGTGATTAATCCAGACACTTGACATTTCCCACTGTCCTTTCCTACAGGAGGGCAGGAGACAACCACTTCCCCACACTCGTGCTGCCCCCTGGAAGGAAAAGGTGTCTTGTGTCTCCCTTCCTCTTGGGGTGAGCTAGTTGAGTCTGGTCCTGAAGCTGGTATTTCAAGATGAGTTTTTCCAGTTGAACCCAATGGAACTGAACCTGAAATTCTTTGTCCGGATGAAGATTTCCCTGGCAAGAGTGATGGTGATATGCCCTCTGCTCTGGCTTTTCTGTCTGGGGAGCTCTGTGTCAGAGTCTCTCCCGCAGCCTGGCTGTAGTCTTGTGGCTCTGCACTGTGAATTCCCAGGGTTGTGTCACCTGCTCTTGCCCCGACAGAAGTACAAGTGGTGGCCACAGAGGTAGCAACATCATGGCGGGGAGATGTTCCTTTGGACTCCAAGGAAGAAGGCTCTTGAGCATCCAAGAAAACGCACAGTTTGGGGTCTACTGAGACTTGCTCCTGAGAGGGCAGGAGCTGAAGCTCGAGCAATCCCATGTCAAGACCTTTGCCACAGGACAGCAGGCTGTCGTTAGCCACTGCCATGCGGGAATCGGATTGCACAGATAATCCTGACCCAACAGCAGTGTTCTGAGGACAACAGTCACCGTGCTCACCAGCAGATGGAGAAATAGCCTGGAAAAAGTGCAAAGGAAAATAAATGAGGGGAAAAAAGGTTAATTGGTACAAAAAGCTTGTGGTCAGAAACATGATCCTCAATGAAAACAAGGTCCTGAGGTCCTAATGATTCTTCACCTGGCGTGGACTTCAATATGATGTTCCCAGTCAGTTTCCATTAATACCTAATTGATGCATTAACTTGAATAAAGTTTCCTGTTGACACAAAATAGCTTACTGGGATTGCTATGTATTTTTATCTGCTTTGTGAAAAATCAAATCATTCAATTTTCCAACCAGTTCTGAGCATCCAATTTTAAGTTGCCACTGCTCTTGAGGCAGACATGCTATTTCATAGGACTGTGCATTTAAGTTTTTCCAGATTAGCATTTTTAAAAATGTGGTCTGGATTAGGATTTTCATATTTTTTGACATGTAGTGCCCCCGGTCTACCTAGTGGTGATGTCATGTCACAGTGACATCTGCAGCTTGAACATCTCTATTCTATTCAGATATGAATTAATAATGTAGCTAGGATTTTTAATAATCCGTCAGATCATTCCTACAGTTTCACAGCCAATCGCCTATCCTCTCAGTACAGAAGAGTTGGAGGGATGTGTCTGCCTAACGGGCTTTCTGTGCCAGGAAACTTCAACGGGAGCTTGGAGCAAGTTCTGCCACACTGGACACCAACACGAAAGGAGAGGCATAAATCTAGAAAACAGACAGGCAGAGACAGCTCGGAATCAGAATTCCCACCTTCACGGTTGTTTCCTCTGTTTCCTCGGCAGTCCTTGAACTTATGTCAGGAGAGAAGCTTCCTGAGATTTGTCCACCGCCATCCTCCTCCTCCTCTCCGTTTCCACAACGAAGAGACAATTCTGAGACGGCATAAGATGGCTCCCCTTGCAGATTTACACCTGAAAGGAGGGAGGCACATTTATATACACCTGAAATTATGAACTCAGCAAATAGTAATTTCCCAGGAGTTTATCTGTGTCTTCACGACCAGCTCTGAGTTCATTAACCCACATCTCACATGGTATGTACGAGAACTCAATTTACCTTGAATCAATTCACACAGTCAAGTAAAATGTCTCCATTTCTACTAAGGAAAGAAATGGCAAAACCCATTCCCAAGGCAGAAAAATCCCTAAATTACATATATTTAAAAAAATACTTCAAGTGGCTCTTTTTTGTCAGAGTCATCTTCCTGGTCACATCGTTAGGTTCATTTTAGATTGGCTTGCATTCTCTGGACGTACAACCAGGAACCGAGAGGAGAAATTTCCCTCTGTGTTCTGCATGGTGTCGTGGTCTCCACCAGAACAGCGGGCAGCAGGAGGGGATTGGTTTTTGCTTGGCTGCTGTTTTGTGGTGGTTATTGCTGTGATTTGTATGGGGAGAGGGGCGGCCAAGGTGCACCTTTGGCAACATGCACAAACAGCATCTCCCTTTCAAGGGAACAGCTGCCTTTCCCTCATCCGTCACCCTTACTCTCTCCTCCATCTTACCATATTGGCTTGGGATACAGGTCAAAAGCACCAAAGAATTTCAGAGAGTAGATGCTATCATTAGATGAGATCAGAAAAACATTCCAGAACGGCTTTGTCACTAGAGAAAAGCATTAGACCCACTTTTAAATCTGCTTTCATTTGGATTAACGTTACATATGAACAGAGTTTTAAAAAGTCAAACCTTAGTACTGACGAAGAAAAACAGCAACACCTGCCCACACACTCATTTCTTCCCACTTCGGATTCTTTTAATATTTATCTCCTTCACTCCTAATAACACACTTACAGCATTACTGCTCGATTTCTTTTTTTCACTTTGAGGAGAGCTTATGACTTCTGATGAGGGGAGAGGAGGGTCGAGGATGAGTTGCCCTCGTCCGCAGCCTTCATCATCCCCACAGGTAGACGCACTGCGCAGCCCCCTAGCCCCTCAACAGTTCCATCACCATGATGTCATAATTTGTTTAGAATACTCAGTGCTTTCACTATTATGTTCTGGACCACATTTTTCACCCAAGTCATGTAGTATACTATGATTACATTGTCTTTCTTGCCAACACTGTTTCCCTTGGAGTTAATAATTACTTTGTTTTTCTCTTTTGTTTAGTTTTCTACAGACTTATCACTAAAATCATCCTCCAAACTCCTTCTCAATTTGCCTCATTTCCTTAGAAATATCTCTCTTGGAACTTTCTGACCTGCTCCCAATGGACTGCTGCTCCCTGGCCCAATGCATGGCTGTGTCCCTGGATCTCTCTCCACCCCATCCTGGCAATTCTCTTCACCTTCTTGGTTCCTAGACTCCCACACTTCTTTTTCCTTGGTTGACTCTCTTGTTTTTCTAACGCAAAGCCTCTGGTAGCTTCGTGAGAAAGGGTGGGTGAAATAAAATTGTTTAAACTTTAATTGGCCACTTGTCTGGGTATAACATTCTGAATTGGAATTCATTTTCCTTCAGAACTGAAGACACAGCTCCACTGAGTTCTAGTTGTTGAGAAGTCTGGAGCCAAGGTGGTTTATGACTCATGATCCTTTGAGTGCAACCCTTTTGTCTTTCTTTGGAAGCTCCTAGGCTCCTCTTTGTTCCACTGTCACCATGGTCCATGGTCTATTTTCATTCATTGTCTGAGCACTCATTGGGCCCTTTCAATCTGAATCATGTCCTTCGGTTTAGGAAAAATATGGTATTCCTTTGATTTTTTTTCCTTATATTTTGTCTTTGTCTCTTTCTAGAACTTCTCTTATTGGGTATTGGACCTGCTGGCCTGATCCTCTATTTTTCTTATCTTTTCTCTCCTATCTTCTATTTCTTTGTCTTATTATTTTACTTTTCAGGGAATTTTTTCAACTTTATATTCCAAATCATATGTTTCTATTTCTGCTATCATGTTGTTAATTTCTAAGAGCCCATTATTATTATCATTTATTCCTTCCTTATGGCATCCTGTTATTATTTCAGAGCTCCCGCATGTTCTCTCACATCTCTGGCGATACAAGTCTGCTGTTACTGTTGTTACTGCCGCCGTTTGCCTCTCCTTACACAGTCTCTATTTCTCCTAAGTTCCTTTGTTTCTGTTGGTTTTCATCTTTCTCTTTCAATGAAAGGCTTTCCTGAGATATCCAGCAATCTTATCTACCTACCTATGTTTAAGCAATAGGCACTAAAAAGCTGGTTGGGAGCTCTTCACAAGTGCAATTTGTCAACCGTGGGCCGCCCTGCAGGGTTATCTGGACACCCTGTTTAAGTGGGAAACCCTGAAGTAACTCTCTTCAGGTCTCCACACAGACTCACCGCCTTCTACACAAGGTGTTCTCCAGCCTCCTACCGGGAAAGTATAAGCCAGGCTGCCAGCATTCTGGAGTCTACATTGGGGTCGAGAATCAGGGGCTCAATATGCAGTGTTAACCATCAGGTTACACCCTCTGTCTTCACTAGGGTCCCCTCACTCCCTGCTGAACCACCTGTGCCTGGCGTCCCCAGCATTTTCGATGCTCTGCAGAGAACAAGCCCCTGGTACCCTGTGGGAAGAGAGCAAGGGAAGTGACCACACTCTGAGGAGAAGGAGATTTGAAGGGTCTGATGCTGCTTAGTCTTTCAACCAATCTTCCTGTTTTCAGCCCCACCTGATACCATGAACTTCTGAGTTTTTAGGGCTTTATCCACTGTTCAATCAGGATTAAGTTCTCTTGGGTCTGCTAAATCAGTTACCACTCCACCTCTGCATTCCAGCCTCCACAATGATGGCATCCTTTCTTCTCCAGTCATTTTGTCCTTGTGGACCTGTGCATTACAAACATACACTTTTACTAACTTGTCCTGGGATTTTAGAGGAAAGCGGAGGTAAGCAAATGTGTTCTGTCCTCCGTCTTGAGCTGAAAGAGCAGACTTGCTCTTCTGTCTTGGGGGAGGTGACAAGAATATCAAGTGCACTAATCCCGAGCAAATGAACTTTGAAAATCTATAGAAGTGCAACAGTTTGGAAAAGGAAGGAATGATTTTTCTATTAATACAATATTCACTTGAGCACCTGCATATCGGGATTGTCTAATGACACAGAACCAGGCTTTTAGTATTCCATTCGTTTGCTACACAAATATGTCAACGAACCAGGCACCATGCTCGACCCTGAGGAGTTGGAGAAGAACAAGACAGAGGAGCTCTGACCCTCAAGAGCTTTTGCTCCAACAGGGAGGAGAAAGAAAGACAAGTAAACTGATAGATAAGATGATGTCAGGTTGTGACAGGGGTCATGAAGGAAATAAACATATTGATCACAGGGAGTAAAGATAACTGAGGGTATTCCAGAGACGGAGGATAAACAGGGGGTATTCCAGAAAGCAAGAACAAATAAAGAGTACAGTACAGAGAGTGATGGGGGACGGGTAGCTGTTGTACAGAATTGAAGAAGGCTTCTCTGAAAAGGTGACACCTGAAAGGAGACCTTCAGGATGGGAAAGAACCTGCCCACCCAGGCCACTCCAGACAAACGAGGAACAGGTGCAGTGGTCCCGAGGTGGGAAGAGCTGGGGGGATTAAGGAACCGGTGGAGGCCAGTGTGGAAGGAGGGTGGAGAGCAGGGAGCAGACAGCAGAATAAATGTCAGGAAGCCAACTGGGGCCCAGGCCCAGAAGGGTGCAGGCAGCCATGGGTGGGGTTTAGATTTTCTTCTGCATTTGTTGTGAAGAAGCCAGCGTGGTCAGCAGGCAATCTATCTTTTAAAGATGATTGTTGCTACTATCTGGAGATGGAATTGGGGGCAGAGAGAAGAGAGGTGGGAAGACCAGTTACAAGGCTACCAAGGTCGTCTGGGGACAGATGAGATGGCTTGGCTAGGACAGTGGGCATAGAAATGGAGAAAATGGATGGATTCAAGATATGTTTTCATTCTCACCCATGAAAAATCATCAAAAGATAATAACGATGATAAACGTCTCCAGTGTCCCGGAGCTGACCAAGCACAAGCGCCTCGCTCTAAGCGGATTAAGCTGTGTCCCCACGGTGACAAAACAACCAGACAATTCATTCAATTCAATGAAGAAGCAAAACCAATTAGTATAGGGAAAATAATCAGATTGGCCAAATGTCTTCTCAGCAGGTTGTTTTGGTTTTTAAACGTAACGAAAGGCCATGTGCGCGTTTGGCCAATAACTTCTGACTCATCTGAGAGAGCCAGGCAAGAAAATCTATTGATTTAATTTGCTTCTGACCTATAGTCTACAGAGAAAACTGAATTATCTTTAATAATTGTGAAAAATGCCCAAATAATGTCACTGAAGTGTGTTAAACTAATTTGGATTATTGAAGAAGGATGCTAACTTGCTTTTAAATGAATGGCCCTTTTCAAAAAGTAAGTCATGCCCTGGCTGAATATTAAAGCACAGAATGTGATCCTGTTTAGGGTTTAGCATCACTGTATGAATCACTTCCTACCTCTTCAGAAATTACGGATTCCACCGTCTTAATGCAATCTTCGGAAATCCGACTGCTCTTACGCAATTATGTGAGTCTTATTAGAGAAACCATGTCATCACAGTTCTGAGAGCCGTTCTGTTCTCCTCCTGATTAAAGGCTGCGTTTTTAATAATTTCCCTCAGAAATAATTGCCAAACCTCGTTTAGAGAGGAGGAGACTGTTGAAAGTGTTGCAGCAAATTTAAATTTAGCCATCTTGAAAAGGCTATAGGAAACTGTAAAATAATTAGAAAGAAAATGGAGTGAAGAAACAATATGATGAAACTTCCAACATAACTGTAGACATTTTTAATGCCAAACCTTCTCCCAGCTGTCTGATTCCCAGGCCTTATTAAAATGCTAATAGACATATTATTCAAATATCATTATCTGAAAATGTAAGTAATTGGATACGTTTCGTTCAGTTGCCCCAATACGCCAAAAACTCCATTAATTTGGAGTCCAAAGACTCTGAATTATAAGGAAAAGGTAAAAATGAGTCTACCACGTAGGACTTCTAAGCAAGCTGTAAGTGTAAACAGGAACGTGGGAGTAATCTCCTAGACTATTAATTGATCAGAGATTAAATCGCGTAGAAGCATTCCAGCCATTGAAGGATGCATAATGTGCTAGCAATTAAAATCTGCAATTACTTAAGGAACACTAGGCAGAACTCAAAGTAATCACTATGTGGGCAGTTATTTGTGCATTTGTTCAAATATTTGTTGAGTCCACTTTTTTGAGTCTGTATTTTCTAGCACATTTTTGAGCCCATGTTATTGAGCCTAAATATTTATTGAGCCCATATTCACTGAGTACCGAGCACAACCAATACGCTGTCCTAAACACAGGCAATTTATTCAGACGCAAAAGAGGCAGACGCGCTCTCGTGGAAATCATGGTCTAAAGGGGGAGAAATTCAGTCAGCAAATAATTGCACAAAAAAAATTCACCGAGCAAATGTAGCAAATACCGTGAAGGAAAAAGCAAGGGTGCTATGAGATGGCAAAACGGTCCCCCACCCCACCTATAGCTGTGGGAAAAAGGAAAACCCCACGTACTGTAAAATCGTTCCACATGACACTGTCCTGGCTGCTTTTCTCCCTACTGAGTCTGAATCATTCATTCATGTAATTATTCAACCAATATTTTCGAAGGCTCTATTTCATGTCAGACATTGCAATAAATTTTTTTGTAACTAAATTCATTTCCACAATCCCTTTACAATTTTTGTTTACAAAACCTCTATAGAAAAAGATATATATGGCTAAAAATGCAGGAAGAAAGAGGCTTTCTTTCTCTCGGGCAGAGGCGGGAGGACATCGATTCTAACGAGAAAACGATCAGAAGTGGGTGGGCAGCGAGCAGCGAGAAGCAGCCGCAGACGTCAGTTGCACAGGCGGAGAGGCACCCCAGGGGGGACCGGAAACCATGCTCATGGAGCGCAGCCTCCACACGGTACTTCCGCAGTATCCTGAGGCGGCCTCTTGAAAGTTTGCTTCTAAGTAATCACAAACAAATCTTTTATTTCAGAAACCACTTTTCTGAGTGGCTTTCCTCTCTTTTCTATTTCTTTGATGAAAAGCAACACGACAGGAGCTCTTACCACACAGAAATTCTTCACCGGAACCATGTTTAGTGCAAAGTGGTGTCTAAAATCTTGCTTTAAATGAAAAGTTTTACCGTGCCCAGACAACAAGAGCGTGACTCTCAAATACAGAGCAAAAATAGGCTTAGGAATTCACGTCAGGAAAAGAGATGACAAAAGAAATGCCATTTGAAACATTCAATGCGGAGACTGAGCCTAGCAAATCCACCTTATGTATCATTATTTTAGAAGTTTCTAGTTGTTAAATGAAAATTGTCTATGCGGGTCTCTTCCCTGGGACATAATTGATATACTTGCAACAGCTTCTCATCTTTTCTCAAGATTTACACCCTAGAATGAAGGAGAAATTATTCTGTTTCAGCAATTTCAGAGCACTATGACTTAACTAATAGCTTTAAGGAAAGAATTAATACTTCTCTATTAATTCTAATGAGAAAAGATGTAGGGAAGTCATTAGCTCCTGTCAGAGAAGGAGAGAGACGGCAAAGGGGGAGAGGAGCCCTGGAGAGCCCAGCCCCCAACCTTCCAGATCCTTCCCGACACTCTGTAAGGCAGCTGAGGAGAGCCGTGTGAGAACAGGGAGCCGCAGGCCAGCCACCGAGGCCAGGAGGGACTCACAAAGGACACCCCCTCGAGAGAGAACCGAGGGAACAAAGGCGACAGCCATTCCGGGCACTTGTTCCAGGCTCTTCATGAGGGTTTAGAAATGGTCCCTTTTGTGTGCGTGTAATTAGGCAAAGCTTTTACCGCAGAAAACACCTGTAACCATGGCCCTCTCCCCCGCGGTCTTCCTGAGATGAAAGGAAAGTGTTTTGATCACTTTCTCCTCTCAGATATTTTCTCTAAACTCGGTGAATGGGGGCTGGTTTGAAATATTTCAGTCACTTTAAAGCTTGGTTGTGCACAGAATTCAACAAGATTCCTTCATAAAGCGAAATGGAAGCCTGCAGAATAACGAGAAATCGTGAACACGGCTCACAGACACTCTCGGAAAAGTTTGTCGAGAAATCTGCTGAGGAAAATGGGATTTGTGGATCTATTTAATTCAGTGGTTCTCAACGGGGGTGATGTCCTGGGACTGTGCAGTTGTCCTGACGTGGCAGGAGTAGGGGGTGGGCACCGGGAACACTGCTTAGCACCCTGCAGGGCGCAGGCTGGCCCACCTCCCAGAGCGACCTGCCTCCAAAGGTCAGCAGGCCCATGATTGAGAAACCCTGGTTTAAACCAAGAATCACAAACTTCAATGCTACAAATAACCAGATGAATAACCTAAACAAGGGGAGTTGACAGTGGGTGGGACTGTGATGAATGGAGGGTACCTCCAAACTTAAGGGTACAGCTGACCCTCAGCTCCCTGGACTGAGACCCTGAAGGAGCAAGGGTCCGGCTTTCCAAGAGAAGGCAGAAATCTGGATTCGATGTGTTTTGTTTTGTTTTGGTTTTTTGCTAAGGAAGATTAGCCCTGAGCTAATATCTGTTGCCAGTCTCCCTCTATTTTATATGTGGGTCGCCGCCACAGCACGGCTGACTGACAAGTGGTGTAGGTCTGCACCCAGGATCCAAACCCACAAACCCAGGCTACCAAAGTAGAGCACGTCGAACTTAACCACTAGACCACAGGGCCGGCCCCCATGTATTTTTAAACACTGATAACAAATTAATTTTCGAACAACAGCACTGTGCTGACCTCCGTCCCTGTGGTCCGAATGTGCTGTGGAGAGGCCTCTTGTGACCCCTTGTTAATCAAGAAGCTCAGTGTGCCCACTATGATGGCGAGACTTCAGCCTTCGCTCTTCTGCTGAAGCAAAGTTTCTTTTTAAAAATACTGTTAAAAAACTATTTATGGGAGAGGAAACTTGTTCCTGCAAAGTAATTTGGTAGTATCTTAAAAAATGAAATATATAATTATAAAACATGCATGCTCCAGCAATAGCTCTTTGGGAAACTGAGCAACTGATGCACCGTAAGTTGTGGGAGGAAAACAATAGCAATCAACAGGAACGTCCATGAACAGGGGAAGGGCTGAATAAATCCGTTATGGTACAGCTATCCTGCGGGATCTTATGGCATTGTTAACCTATCTAGAATACAGGCTGTAGGCCTATATATATATAACTCTAGGTTATATAACTTTTATATATCTTTATACATATCTATCTATCTATATATATCTTATATATCTTTTATGTAACTCTAGGTTATATAAAAGATATATAAGAAGAAAAGAGTTGCAGATTACTACATATAGTATGATTTATTTGTGTAAAAAAACAAAAACAATAACAATAGCATAAAGTGTCTGTCCATATTTGTATGTATGTGGACAAGGGTACGGAAGGAAAGTCAACCTAGTTCTGGCAGCCTCGAGGGGCCATGAGGCAGGGAATTGCCAAGCTTTACTTGGACACGTCGATGTTGCTTTCTTTGTTGCCACAGGCTTGGTATTGCTTTATTAGTTTGAAAGAAAAATAAGAGACAAATAATGACATTGGCTCTAAAGTTCAGACTGAAAATAATGAGGAGAAGCCCCAGAGCACACCCGAGCAAGCTCGTGCGAAGCAGTGGTCAGGCCAGCTCAGTCAGAACACGCTGCTGCTGAGGGAGGGGAATCCTCACGCCCTGGTAACAAAAGTTTAGTTTCTCACCCAGAGAAAAGTTGAGAGACTCACAAAAGGAAGAGAAAAATATATTTTTCCACCTCTAACCAAATCTGGAATATTTCTGTACTAACCTCACTTTTTTAAAATTTTGCCTCTACTGAGCAATCATTTTCCAATCTCTTTTTTCAGAAACCACTTTTCTCCGTGGTTCGCATTTCTCTTCTCTTTCTTTGATGAAAGGCAATCAGTTTGAGAACACTTCACTTACCATTTTCTCCCAAAAAACATATTTAATGGACAAGTATGCTTAAAATCTTTTGGTAAGATGAAACTTTAATCATGCTCAGACAATAAGTGAATGCACCCTGAATAAAGAGAGGACAAATTGTGAGGAAAAAGAAAAACCAAGTGAAGAACAAAAAAATCACTAATATTATTTGAATTATTTAGTGCCAAAACTGAATCAAGAGAACCTACTTTATGGATCATTACCTTCAAACTTTTAACTCTAAATGAAAATTGTAGAGAAAAAAGTTCAGGCTTTGGAATATAATTGATGTGTTTAAGCAATTGGCTCATCATTTCTTAAGATTTACATCCTGGAGAAGGAGGTGTTATCCTGTTTCAGCAATTCTGTAAGCAATATTACTTAACTAATGGCTTTAGGAAAAGAATATCTCCCCATTAATTCTGACAGGAAAAATAATGGTACAGAGCCATTAGCTCTAGTCAGAGAAGCGGGGAGGGAGTTCACGGAAGAGGGAACCCTGGAGTTCAGGCTGCCATTTTGTTTCTCTTAGGAAAACAGTATGAGGTGATTTGTGACTGAGAGAGCAGGGTATGAGCAACACCAAGCTCGTCTCCCCAGCCGCACCTCTCCCAGTCCACTCGTGGCCGACCAACAGAAGCTTAAAGGCTAAAAAGAAAAAAGAAATTCTAATCCACTTAATTTCAGAGAATTACATCACCATGCTCACATAATATTCAGCTGTCCTACCTCTTCAGCACGATTAGGTAAACCTTTTATCTCACAAAGTACCTGTCAGAGATGTTCTCTTTACCTTTCTATTTTTTCAATGAAAGACAGCTGCTTTGATAATGTTAGCCCCAGAGGAATTTTCCCTAAACTGTGTGAGTGAAAAAAAAAATCCAGTTAAAATATTTCAGTCACTTAAAAGCTTAGTTATGTACAGAATTCAAAAGAAGAGATTCCAGTGAGAAAGTAAATGAGACAAGAAGGAAGAAAGGATAGAAGTGCCCTCCTCACCCTGGAATTAAAAAAGGGTTTATTGTTAATGCTTTAAGAAGCTTAATTGTACCTAGCTGATGTCGTGTACAGGTGGCTGAAGAGAAGAAAATGAGGACATAATTATACAATGATTGGTATTGTGGGAAACGCCACAAAGGAGATGGGTTATGAATCATACCACAAGGACACCTAATCTGGCTCGAGTCAGAAGTGACCAGCCTGAGAAATCACTAAAATTGTCACCTCACAAAACTGTCCAAGGAGAACCGATATGATGAAGTCTCAACCCAGTTCTTCAGAGAAAACACAGTTGAAAGACCCATCAGAAGGACAGAAAAACACATATATCAAAATCTCACTACGTGCCAGAGTATTTCTTTCTCCAAATGCAATTTTCTGAAAGTTTGTCTCTTAGTATATTATCTCAGAAACGACTTTTCTTAGTGGCACGCATTTCCTTTCTATTTCTTTGATGAAAGGCGATCAATTTAAGATTTGCCTCTCAGAGAATTTTTTTTCCTCTGAAAGATGTTTAGTAGAAAGTGATGTTTAAAATCAATCTTTAAGTTAAAAGTTTGTGCCCAGACCATAAGCAGGTACCTAAAATTGAGAGAGCATTATGCGGACAGGAGGTGAAAGGGAAAAAAATATAATTATTGAAAATACCATTTGAAATCAATAATGCCAAGATTGAAATCAAGACTATCTACTCTTTGAATTATTATTTTCAATGTTTTTCATTACTAAATGAGTCTGTAAAAGACAGTTCATTTCTCAAAATATAATTGAGGTATTTGAGAGAGCTCATTTTTCCTCAAGATTTGTATCCTTAAAAAGACAAAATTGATCCATTTCAAGGATAATAGCTGGGAAGAAAGCTCTTGCCTTTTCTCCTTAATTATTCCTGATAAGGGAAAAAACAGACTAATTTCAAACAGGAAGCAAAGGCAAGAAAGAGAATACTGGAGTTGGTCTCATCAATTTTGGTTTTCCGATCAACTTAGGAAAGCAAACATTCCAGGTCCAGCCTCTGTGAAACGATCAATGTTAGGGAGAACGCGGCTCTCCCCTCAAACCCAAACTACAGACTAGGAAAACTCAGTTTGACAGGAAAACCAGGAAAAGGGGATGAGGGAACACTATCCTGTTTTCACGGCGAGTTCAGATCTTCTATCCTGTGTGGTACTTGGGTATTTTCTTTTTTACCTCAGAACACCTGCCACCAAAGTTCCCTTTGCTTTCTTGAGGAAAGGCAAGCGTTTCGAAAGCTGAAAACTTTCTCCCACTCAGATGTTTCTTTTAAACAATGTTAGTGGGAAAGCCAGTTTAAAATATTTCAGTAACGTCAAATCTTGTACACACACAGAATTCAATAGCATTTTTCTTACATATCATTTAGGAGCAAGAGGACTGAGATAAAGGGAAAAGAATAAAGGTGGCCCCAAAATACTCTTTAAAAACTTTCATACCAAAATTTACTCGAGAATGTATGCTTTCTGGCTTATTTTATAAGTGTGGTTTTCTTCATAATAAGAGAAACACGACTGGGTGGACTATGCCGTAATTGAAATACTTTCATCTGGGCTTCGTCTTTTCTCAAGATTTCTAGCTCAAAAGAAAGTGTGCTTCTGTAACCGTCATCCTGAGGCAACGCGACTCAACGAGTGTTTTTTGAGCAAAAGCCTCTCCGTGGTTTCTATGGATCCAGATAGAAAATAAAGGAGGATGGTCATGAGTTCTTTCCGACCGAAGCAGGGAATAAAATATCAAGAACTGGCTCTGCCCTGCCGGTGGAGACCTCAGAGACTTGAACTTCAAGGCGATGAGTAACTCGGAAGCTGAGACGCGGCAACAAAGGGGAGAAGAGGAAGAGTAGAAGGGGGACCAAATTCTTACAGAATTCAATGAAGCCACTCTTTTGTCCTCATGCCAGCTTTAGAAATCCTGTCTTTTATGATGTGAAACTTGAATTACAGGACTTTTTTTTTTTTTACCTCAAAAACTATCTCCTAGCCTCAGAGCAGCACCCTTTATCTTCCTCTAAAGTGAATCAGTCCGATAAAACGCACCGGGAATTTTAAAGTTCAGATACATACACAACCAAAAGCTTACCTGAAAATACAGGCAAGACCGCCGATGCCAGATCACGGAAAGAATACTGCACCAGAAATAATTTTTAATCCTACCAAACTAAGAAATCTGATTTTTACATTTTTTTTTAGAACAGCAACTGACATATTGGGACCATAGAAAGTCCACACTTTGAGGCATTAAAATAATCTTTACATCTTTCCTGAAGATTTCTACACTACCATCGGTGAGAAGAATCTGTTTTGCAGTTCCAAAGCAATATAGGAAAAGAAATCCACGATCTGACAGAAAATGGGAGGGGCCCCTTAACTCTCGTCTGGAAAAGTGTAAACATCAGACACCCAGAAAATTCCACCTGAAGAAAGGGTAGAGAAGGAAGAGGGAGATGAATCTTGAGGAGAATACACAATTATGCACAAATTATATCCAGAAGCTGAGGGGTTGTGGAAAGAACAGAATTTAAAATATGCAAACCTTACAAGAGGGAGAGAAGAGAATTTTCAGAAACTCTTGCCTTCAAGCAGTTCCTGGTATCCTCCCTGGGGGTGGTCTTGGGCAGGGGTTGGGTTGGGGGCATTGGCACACCTTACCACACAGCTCTCTGCTCGGTTTCTTGAATTTTCTTGAATGAAAGACAGCTAGTTCAATAAGATTACCTCTCTGAAATTTTCTCCCAAGAGAAGTCACAGGGTCTGTTTTAAAAGTGTGCAGAAAGAAATGATAACTAAATCAAGTAGATAAAACCGCAGTCCAATAAGAGAGATTAAAGGAGGGGAAAAAACTGAACCTTAAGCAGTTGTCATCGAAAATTTATTCAGGAAATCTTTTCGACTTATCTTTAAAAATATGTTATTACTAAATTCAAATCAGAAAAGGAATACACAGCTTAGATTATTATGGAGTAAACTAACATAATGGCTTTGAAATAAAGTACTTTACACTGTTTCTATGAATGCTGACAGAAAAATAATGAGAAAATTGCATGAACATCCATCAAAGAATGAGGGCTGGAAGCACTGAGAGTGGGTTCTGGTAGGCTTTCTCCCTCAGACCCCTCATGAAAATCAAAAAAAGTCAGTGTGGAGAAAGCAGAAGAAAAACATGAAGTGGCCTTGAACCTCGAAGGATGCTGGCACACGGAAAGAGAAAACCCGCGGCGGCCTGCCAGGGCGGGAAATAACAATAATTATAATATCCCACACGCTTTCTATCACTTCAAGGAGTTTCCAACTTCTCTATGCAAAAGCAACCCTCAAAACTTCTACTTTGAGAAATTATTAGTCTATTTTACCTCAAATATTTCTCTCATACAGAGGAAACAAGGCTATCCATTTTCCTTGCAGAATATCCTCCAATCCTTATTCACCGTGAGCGACTGCCAAGTACACTTCATTATTAGGAAGGTGCTCTCAGGGACAGAAATCCATAGCCAGCCTCTAATAAATACAAGGGGGAGAGGACGAGAGGAGATGAAATAGCATGCGGTAGATGATAAAATTTAAAATAGGTTTTAGAGTAGAAATGTACATAAGATCGCAGCTCCACTGATTACGGTGTCTGAGTGCATTTTCTGAGCAGAGTGGTACTGATGCTTTCTCCCTCACGAATTTCAAAGAGAAGAGAAAATTAACCCCTTTCTTTCCATAGTTTAGCTTTGAAAAGAAAGACAGTGACAGTGGCCTTTCTTCATTGGTGAAATAGTGGGGGAAGGCCCTGGAGCATCCCCACCCCCTCCCACCCAGCTCTCCTCTGGCCGAGGTGCCCCGCTGAGAGGCTTCAGGCAGAGACACAAAGAGAAGTGAAGAAACAGAGAGAGAGAGATCAAAATGGACTGATTACAGGGGAAATTGGGGGGTCCCGGTGCCCAGGCCACGGGAACAAGCCTGCACCCCTCTTAAGAGGTAATCACTTAAGAGTCTGAATAGCAGACAGCCCAGAATCAACCAAACTGGAAGAAGGGCCCAAGGCAGACTGGGCTGGCCTGAGCGGGAACCCCAAACCTCATCAGGATCAGAAGTGAAATCCAATGTGAAAGAAAGTTCAGCGTATGGTTCCAATCACATGGAGTCCTCCAGGGACCCCAGGAGGTCTATGCCAGAAGGCTGGTCGGAGGGCCTTAGCGAGGGGTTCCCAGATAAAATGTGGATGCCTGAAATTTGAATTTCAGGTCAACAATGAATTATTTTTAGCATAAGTATATCTCATGCAATGTTTGGGGTGTACTTATGGTAAAAAAAATATACTCTTTGTTTATCTGAAATTCAGCTTTAACTAGGTGCCCTGTGTTTTCATTTGCTAACTGTGGCCATCCTGCTTTAGGGTGTAGGGAAAGGCAGAGCTGGCGGCGGACTAGCTTTGCTCAGACAAGTCTGACTGAAGATGCTGGGCTGGGCTCCAGGTGCTGCACGCTGTGAATCCAGGGATGGCCGTGGCATCTGGATTGATCTTGGATGAGCAATTATTATCAATAAAGACATCTTCTTAATTTTGATGGAGAAATAACATATAGGGGCTCCAAAAAAACCCAGAAGTCAAACCTACAGGCAAAAGGCAAAGCAGAGACAGATGTGGAGAGAGAGAGCCAGCATCCCACAGCCCTTCTACCGTTTTTAAGAATGTTTTATCACCACCATGAAAAAACAACCTTCAAAAAGTCTATTTTGAAAAATTATTAGTCTCTATGATCTCATAATTATTTCTGCCATTCCCATGTATACACAGCCCTGAGGCTATGCATTTTCCTCCCCAAATGGCCCCCTGACCCATACCCACTAGGAAAGACCATCGAGTCCAGTTCATTGTTATGAAGGTTTTTTCTGGGTGAGAGACCTTAGTTAGCTTCGGATAGCCGCAGTGGGGGAAGGCTGACGATGAGAAGAGCGTCAGCGGCAGGGGGTAGATGATGCGCTGAAAAGGTGCATTATGCAGAGAAGCATTCTAGAGGCCTCAGCACAGCGGCCACACTCCAGCAATGCAGGTTGGGACACATTTTCTAGATGAGAGTTTTGTTATGCTCATAACTTCTCCTTCAAGTATTTTAAAGCGAGGGGGGAAAGGAGAGGAAAAGAATAAACCCCTTTTCTTCTCTTTTTAAGCCAAAGGGAAAAAGAGGGCAAACTTCGGCTTTTATTGTTAAACTTGTCAATGGCATGTACTTCAGAAAAGGGCAAGAGTTGACATTTTTTCCAGCAGAAACATCTCTTCTCGTTCTCCTGTGGGCAAAGGGCTCTTAGAAAGGCCCCCCATCCAGAGGGGAGGACTCAGCCTCCAGGACAGGGCTCTCTGAAGGGACAAATCAAGCAGCCCCGCAAGACGCTTGTGCACCCCTTTCCCCTCCTGCACGTGGAGAGGAGAGAGAAGCAAGCAGAAGGACGAATGGAACGGCTGGCCCAGCCAGCTGGAAGGGCTGGAGGCAGACAGACACACTTACTTGGCTGTCTGTTGCGTGGTTACAGATCGTCAGAAAAAGGTACAGCCACTTCGTGAAAACATCTGGATTTTGGAGGCATCTTGGACAGGTCCAGAAGGGGGAATAAATTTACAAGGACCGTAAATGGACCCAGGCGGCCACAATATGGAAAACAAAAGATTGACGGATGTTCAGGCTGAAAAATCGGTATCCCATCTCCTGCCTGTCAGTTCAAGACACTTTTAACCCCACCACGCAGATCAGCCTTCACAACTTCTATTTGAAAAACTGTTAGTCTATTTACCCCAGAAATATTTATTTCTCTGCCATATATGAGAACCCAAGGTGACCCATTTTTTCTCATTGAACATGGCCCTACCCTGCTACCGTGGACTCATGGGAGAGAACCGGACATGTGCTCCATTATCCTGAAGGTCCTCGGAGGCAGAGAAGGCTACGCCCACCTGCTCATAAACTCAGGGAGAGGAGATGCGAGTCGATGAAATAGTACGAGGTAAATAACAAAATCGAAAATAGGTTTCATTATGGAAATGTACAATGTACCCTATGATTCTTTATTTTTTTCCCGGTAACATCACTCCTCCCATTAGAAGTTCTGGGTATATTTTCTCAGCGAGGATTCTAATGCAGTTCATATGAAGTATTTTCAAGGAAAATAAAAGTGATTTGCTTTTTCAATAATGTTTTGGTTCCAGTAAAGACTATGGTGAACTTGGGCTCATGGAACAGCTCCAGGTTATCTTCATTTCAGAAATACTAATTACATCAAGCCTCGCAGAAGACGTGAACGGGCAGTGGAGAGAGACCCTTCAGGGCAGGGGGCAGAGTTTGCCACAAGGAAACCTCAGGAGAAAAGGGAAACGGGAGGGAGGTTCTGGATACTTCTGGTAGAGAGAAAAGGGATTCCTGTGGGTAAAAAGGCTAATGACGGGAGTAGTTCTCAGGAAGGAACCCAAAATCCCACAGTGGAACCAAAATGACCAGACGGAGGAAAAGTAGTGAGAATGGAGGGTTCATCTGGGTTGTTTTCTCTTTCATTCCTTTCTAGAAGGTGGAGGCAGGCTGGCGGAGGTGTTGGAGATGTGCGTGCACACACACACACACTTCACATCACTTCGTCAACGGTGGACACACGATGAGCGCAGGCGCCAGTTTTGATCCTGAGGAAAATTGGGAAGAACCTGAGAGAGTTCCTCAGGGTTCCTCCCCATTCGGGCCATGTTTTCGGGACAAGGCAGAGGAACGACAGATGAAACCCTCACCAGACCACAGTCCCCAGAGGGGCACCCGCTATTCCATGTCTGTTGAACTGGACCTACTCTGGACGGGGCAGAGGCATCGATGGCAACTCGTTTGCTCTTCTTCCTCTAAAATTATCATTTTTGAAAGGCTTGGCTTTGGTAGCGTTCAAATTCTTGGCTATTGCCTGGTGAGACTGGGATTTTGTATTTATTTCTTGGTGTTGTTTTGGGCTCTCTAATTGTCCAGTGTGGAAACAGGGGCAGCTGAGTTCCTCCTAGTTCTGGTGAGACCGCCTGTGTCCTTGCTGCTCGAATGTCCCCCCCTACAAGAAAGGCCCAAAGGCAAACAACGGGCGGGGACCCTTGGCCAAAATGGTGGCTTTGTGAGGCATGAGGCCAATCGTCGTGGGGCTCATTCATCTGCCATTGCCCTGTGCCCGGTGAGATGGGAAGTCGACAGACAGCGAGTCCTGTACCTCAGAGCTGTAGAGAAAACCTCACCTCCATGCAGAGGCCGTGTGACCTTCGGAAGGTCCCTCCCTCTCTGTGCCTCAGTGTCCTGGTCTGTGCAATGGGAGGAACCCTAGCACTTCCTGCAGGGCTGGTTGAGGGAATTCAATGAGTTGACACCACAAGCACCAAACTCAGGATCTGGAAGACAGTGCTCCACAAATGTGGGGCTGTTATTCCTGTTATTAGCACTACCTTTATCATCATCACTGTGCGTTGTGGTCTTATTCATCTATTTGTGGTTTATGGCCCATCTCCCCTCAACTGGAACATCTCTCCGTGAGTGAGGGGACCTGGTCTGTCTTGATGATCAGTTTTTCCAGCACCTGAAACACTGTGAGTAGCATACAACGGGTGCTCAATGAATACTGCTGAGTGAACTTACCGAGTGAACACTAGTCTGACTCCAAAACTCGTACCCTACGCTGCTTTCCCACTTCATCCCTCAAAATCGCAAATATAATCCCTGCCCAGAGAGCTCCCACTTTGACATGACTGCAGATCCTGTCACAGTCCTGGGGAGGATCGTGAAAGAGTTAACCAAGCGTCTGGCATCTCGGGGGTCTCAGGGCAGAGCCAGACCCCAGGGAGGACTCACAGTTGGATGGGCTTTACAGAAAATCTCCTTTTCTGATTAATTCACAGCAGTCCTTCCCTCCCACCCCCACGAGTGAGATCAATAATGATTTGACTTTGCTCCACTATCCTCACTGATTATAATCATATTTAAAAACCCTGATGGTTTTTTTAAACTCCAGTTAATGTCAATTTGCATTCATCAAGGGTGTTTTTTTTTTCTTTAAAGAGGTAGTTCTCTTTAAAGGCTAAAACTGAATTTTGAAGGTAAGAGGTCCTATGTCTGAAGGTAATTTGAAGAAGAAGATTAAAGCTGGCCATGGTTTTCAGCCCTGTCCGCAGGGAGCCTTGTGGTGACGGGAAGCGCAGCATCGGGGTTACAAGCCAGCTCCCGCTCTTGTGTCCCATAGAGTGAATCTCCTCTTGGTGCCATAGGATATGAATTTTCTTCTAAGGGATATCGGTGTATCCACGAGCTCTCCCCAGGTGATCAGTGTGGGTACTGGAAAGGAACAGCACGACACACAGGAACAATGGCCTCTCAGGCAGTTATGACAGTCTCACGCCTTGTTCTGTGTAAATAATAGCAAGGTGTTGTTACTACTGTTATTACTGTAGCTCACCATATAATTTGAGCTTTCTTCAGTGGGCGACAGTGGAAAAGCAGCAGTGACTGAATGGAAGCGGCAAGGACAAAACCAGCTACCACTAGGTGCAGTGCCCGGAATTATTCGGAAAAAGGAGGAAATCTTGTTCCTTGTTTTAAAGTTGGGGCGGGGGGCACGTGCAAAGGGGTTCAAAACAGAAGCATTTGAAAGTGGAAGAACTTAGGAAAGAAATGCTCATCCCCAGGCTTGTAAACATCCACACGGGTGTTTAGTAACAAGACTCCTGAAGTGGTGTCACTTGCTTCCTGCAGACAAACAAACAAAAATGTGTTTTTCTCTAACTAGAACCTCAAAGTTCTATCTGTAATTTTTGGTTAACTTGACTTTTTACGGTGCTAAGGAGCACAATAAAGAATAAGATTTTACTACTCCCTGAAGAGGCTCATAGTCAAGACGCGAAGGGGAATCTTAGCATATAAACAGCACCCAGAAAATGGCATTACTCGCATGAATATTAACTGAAATTTTTCTTTATAAGGAAAAAGATGTTGTGCTTTCACCCTGTCTCTATCTCTAGCCCGTGTGGCAGAGCGCATGAGTGGCCTCCCTACTTCTGATCCTTTTTCTTAGCAGTAAGAACTCACTTTCCAGCTGGAGTATACTGCTGCTCTGCTAAAAACTCTATTTCTCAGTTTTTCTTGCAGCCAAATATGACCAGGTAACTAAGTTCTGGCCAAAGAGATGTGAGAGGATGTGATACATGCAATTTCCAAGGCTGGCCCTTAAAAGGAGGGTGGGTACCCTCTCCTTCCTCTTTTCACCTTACTATCGGCTGGAACGCAGACCTATAGGCGGGAGCTGGAACAGCCATCCTAGGCCACAAAAAAGGAAGACCTATGGTGAGGAGAGCAGAGTAGGCACCTGGATCCCCACCACGTGGAGCCACCATACCAGACCAGACTACTTAAACCCAATGGTTATTTGTGAGAGAAACAAACTTTATGTATCTTTCTTAATTCATTGTTATTTTCAGCCTTTATGAGAGCAATCAAAGCTTTATCATACTTAATACCATGGTGATGAGAAATATTATAGTGCAAGAGTCTAAACTTTAGCCCAGCTCCTAAACCTTGGCTGTCCCCATACAACCTTGATGGATTTGCCATGTCTGCTGACCTCCAAGTAGTAAGCCTGCACCATTTTGTAATATCTGCAAATTATTTGGACCAGGGACCAGCAAACTACAGCCTGCAGACCAAACGTGGCCCTCTTCTTATCTTTATAAATATAAAAGTTTTATCAAAACACAGCCAGCCCATTGATTTACCTGTTTCTGGGGCTGCTTGCCCCCTACGACATCAGAACTGAGGAACTGCGACAAGGACTGTATGGCCAGGACAGCCAAAAAAATTTACAATCTGGCCTTTTACAGAGAGTTTGCCGACTCCTGATCTACACTATTAATTACATAAAAATGTTTAACTCCCTTTTTCACTTAAATTTATTAATTACATAAAAATGTTTTAACTCCCTTTTTCACCTAAATAAGATTATTTTAAAAAATAAACTTACTGCCTCGGATGGAACACTGATATCACTTGCTGTGAGTTGCTTATCCATCATCATTCTCTTTCTTTCTTATCAGTGGAACCCCAAAGATCTTTAGTGCTCCTCCAGGACATTCCTCTCCCAGACTCCCCGCAGCCAGGGGTGGCCTTATGCCCCAGCCCTAGACAAGGAGATATAAGTAGGATTGCTGGAAGCCCTCCAGAAGGCTTTGTAAAGGCATACCCCTGGGGGCCTTGGGCCTTTTCCCTGCCTGGAATGCAATCATGATGCCTGGAGAGGCTGCAGCGACCATGCCACCCACCAAATAAAGGCACAGAGTGGGGACAGTGGGGTAGGAAAACAGAAGGATCCTGGGTCACTCGTTAGCTCCTTGGCCCGTTGCCCTAGCCCAGACTGCCTTTCTCTGGTCTATTTGTTATATGAAAAAATGACCCACTTTTTTTTAAGAGCTCCTGGCAAATGTGTTCTAAACTGCTTCACATGCCTTAAACAGAAGATATAGTTGACTGATTGCAAAAACAAACAAACAGCCTCAATTATTCACCATTCCACATGTCTAAATCTTTTGCAATGTGATTTTTAAGGTTTCCCATCAGGAGGCGGAGTCATCTCCCAAACCCTGAATCTAAGCTGATCTTGTGACTCTCCTTGGCCAGTAGAACGTAACAGAAGTCATGTTGTGCCAGTTCCAAACCTAGGAGGTCTGTGCTCTCTCTCTCTCTGAACCCATAAGAGGAGACATATTCTTCATTCACCCCCATTCCCCTTGCTGGCAGCCAACCAACTTCCATGCATGTGAGTGAGGCCATCCTAGACCAGCCAGTCCCTGCCAATCTGCCAGCAGTTCCCCCAGCCGACCCTGTAGATACATGAGCAAACCCAAGAAGATCATCTGAGCCTGGTTCAAGTCGGCAGAATGCCCAGCCAACCCAAAGAATCTACCAAGATGAAGCTAGCTAATGCTGTACAGCAAATATATGTAAGGTTGCCTTTGATATGAGATATATGCATATATTTATCATGATTAATATGTATATTTTTTTGAGAATTAAAATTCTTTCAGAATATTTGTTTATAAATCACAGAGGTAAGCAAACTACACTTTGGGGCTTCCAATTATAACTAGTGAGGTTTGGAATGACCTGGGTCCAGGATCAGGCTGCCTAGATTTGTAGTACTTGCTCGTGTGTACCCTCCAATCAGTCCCTCAACCCCTCTATGTCTGTATCCTCATAAACAGAATGAATATAATTATAGCATTTACATTTCTGTCAAAAAGCTTAAGGGAGATGATAAAATGGCTCAGAATTGTGGGTAGTTCATGGTAAGTACCCCACTGACATTAGCTAAGATTCTTCTTCTTATTATTCTTATTAGATAACATAAGATATTACAAACAAATTATAATATTGCTGAGTAATTAATAGAACAGAAGTTTAAGAATAAATATGTTCATAACAAAGAAGGTTAAAATGAGTGACTGTTTAAAACAATGCATGAGAAACTACAGTTGTCCCAAATATCCCCATATAATTGGATCATTATTTAGATATTGGGACTTTTTCTACCTATGTTTGTACTAAAATAAAGAAGGCATTCATTCTCCATGTCCTCCCAAATTTCATTTTATTTTCAGAATGTCCCATCTGAGTCAAGCAAGGCCAGTTGGTCCCATTTCAGCCCCCTTGCTGATCACTCAGAAGATGTGTTATGCTAAGGACTACATATGCCTGAGTGTAAGAGAGGTTTTCCTCCCAAAATTTATCCCTCAGAAAATGACTCACCTTATAATGAAATCCTTACAAGTCATCGCATTTTGTAGGGAACTCTCCCATTACTTCATTTTGAATTACAAAATACTGTTTAGGAAGACACACATTAGCCTGAAACAATGCCAATCAATGCTACTTTGAGTCACTCACGGGTATCACCTGACAGAAATGATTTGAAAAAGATGATGGGAGGAGGGACCTTTAACACAAATTTAGTCATCTTTCCTTGGCACTTGGGACACAATTATAAGCATTGGATGCTGTTGTAAACAAGACTCTTTGAAGACTGCTTCGAAAAGCAAAACGGCACGTTTATTTGGTGGAAATTGCGAATAGACACCTATCTGAGAAATGAAAGCGGCTGTCCTAATGTTATGTAAATGGATGCTTATGGCTACGGATACATTTCTATGATAGTATTGTACTCAGAGCCTAAAAGTACTAAATCTCAAAGAGCTGGGATGAAAGTGAAGATGCTGTGCTCTGAAAACTCTATTAGATGACTCAAACAAGGGGCTCTACTGACAACAAAGGCTGTGTCAGAGATGCATGCTACAAGTTCAGCCACAAGGGCTTCGCGAAATGTGAGCAGAAACACACTATCACTAAACTGATATTTTATGTTGACATGTGATTTAAAGGGGAATATGCAACTAGATTAATACATTAAATATTGTAAGTAGAAATTTACCTACTTCATCTGTATCTTCATGTTATATTCAGGTTGGTTCAAAAACATTTTTTGATCTTTGTGTTGAGAAAATAGAAGACAGCCTTACATTGAGACTTAAGTGGTAAGTAGCTGCATTTCATGGTTTATAGATGATTGGTATCCTGGGTTCTTGTGTAAGTCATTTACTGGGGGGTTGCTCCTGGGAGAAACTTTCAGGGAGTGGGGGAAATGGGAAGAAGTTAGACAAAATTGTGATTTCTGGAGAAGTCTAGCTTCTGCCTGAGCCCGCGGGGAGCTCTAAGTGTGAACTGCATCACAAATTTATCCCACCCAGAGGCAAAGGGCTGGGTGGTCACATGCCCCCATCAGTCAGTCAGTGGCTGTGGCCACCCCCAGTGTCTGCATGTATGTTGAGGGCAAAGTGGTTCCCATCAGCCAAGAGCAGCGCTTTGGAGAAGAGTACGGACAAGAGACGGAAGCAGCAACACTCTCAACAGCTAGGACGTGGTGGGGCGGGGGATGCCTGGCCCGAAAAGAGATCTGGGCGGGGCACCAGCACCATCCACCACAACCATTAACGCGTAGCACACAGCACATAGAAGGTAACTACTGCACAATCTTTGATCTCCTTTACCTAGGAAGCAAGAGGAGGCTGTGTGCCGCTCCTCCACCTTGCTTCTCCTCCAGAGAACATCCCTTCCCAATATAAACTGGCTGGCTCACCAACAGCACCACCTCCCATCTCCAGGGTGGGCATAGTCTACTCATCTGGACAAAGAGAAAGCTCCAGGCTAGGCATATGACCCAAACCTCAGTAAATTAGTCAATACTTGCACTTCAATTAGAAAGCTCTCTTCCTACCACAGAGACGAAGTGGGTAGGATGTAAACTGAGGTCACAGGGGCCACCACATGCCTAGGGATGAAGGCCACCCAGAGGAAAGCCAACTCAGATAGGAAGAGGGATGAACAGAGCCCTGGTGACATTATTTGAGTCCCTGGACCCAGCCAGGGCTTTTAATTACATGAGCAAACAAACTCTCCTTTGTGCTTAAACCTTTATGAGTTGGATTTTGGTCCCTTGCTACCAAAAATTCTAACCATACCAAAACATTCTCCCGACTCTCACAGACATTTCTTACTTTCCTTGTGCCCCAGAGGATGAGATGGGCGAGTATGATGGATACCTGCTGGCCCTCACCCGCTTCCTAACCATATTAAAGCTAGGATTAAGGACTTACCTAATGTTGCCTAGTGACAGACTTAAAATTCAAACCTTGATTGCCTGCCTCCAGCCCCTAGAAAACCATCTAATATGTCTGCTTATGAGACACCCTCATGACTTTGATGAAAGAAGCCAGTCTCTTCTATATAGAGGCATTTCTAACAGACATTGATTAATCTAGTTTCCCATTCTTCTCAACAAAATAATAGAGAAATCATCATTTTCCTCCTTATCTAACTACACAAGTGACTGCTTCATGACTCCTCAAATTTATTGAGTAGCAAAACTGGAAACAAAGAAGAAATATGTCCTGTGTCCTCAGAAGCATTGAAAGCCTTGAGCTGTCAGGACCAAAGCACGTCTTACTAAAACCAGCTGTGGAAAATCCAAGGGCAGCTGGGGAAGGTAAACACAAGATCAAAAAGAACCCCTTCTCCCTCAAGGAGACTTCCCGAGTTAACCAGGTTAAGTGGCCGTTCTTCACTTTAAGGCAGAATTACTTTAAACTCACTAAAAATGTTCCCCATTTCTTATTTTTTTAAAAAAAGAAATTTATGCATTGAATCTATAATGAAATGCTGCTTAAATGAACCCAAATTAATTGAAATTAAACATGACATAGAATGCAAAAGGTAAAGCAGACAGAGATGAATAAGTGAAAAATGAAGAGCCTTCCCGCTCCACTTAGCAGCACCCTGCTACCCTACAAAGTGAAAAGGGGGTAAAGCGTATCGGCCCACAAAGAAGTTTTAAATGGAAAATAATTGTTTTCACATTAAAACATACAAAACGAATTTTTCTTGAACCACTAACGTGTGGATTTTAAAAAATCAATAACATATTATCTTTAATCCATTTGAACAAGGATAAAGGGGAATGCAGGTCTGGCTCTCAGAAGCCTTCACTATACTGCTCTGCAGCATCACTATAGGATGTAACTCCTGTTGCTGTTTGCTCGATTAAACTTGGAGAAGCTTTAAGGTCTCAACGTTTTAGGAGACGGGAGCTCAGCGAAATGTGTTTGATTTGCCCTTCAAGAAACCGTGTCAAGGGCACCGTAGATGCTCAGTAAAGAGCCCTGAGTGCAGGGATGACTGAGTGAATGAAACCACCTCGCCCAGGGCTGGACCATGTGCAAACAGCAGTCAGACTGATCAAAGCAATGGGGCAATAAGAGTAGATGAGTTCCTCCCTCCCCTCCCCATTCTTCCTGGCAGCCTGTAACATAAAGGTCTCAAACAACCTGACTATATTTGGGGCCCAGATTTGTGTGTGTGTGTGTGTGTGTGTGTGTCTTGAATGGGAAGTCATTACCATCATGTAAAAACTGGGAGATTTTGCTTAATGGAAAATTCTGGGTCCCTGCTTCACTATAGAGATGGATTAGGAACAATGAGCTGGCATGCTCATCATACAGGATGCTGCTAAGCAGTATTTTAAATTATTATGATATAAATGGTATCTCAACAGCCCTACAAATGGATATTGCTATTATCACCTCCATGTTATGGATTGGGAAACTGAGGCACAGAGGAGCTAAGACACGTTCCCAAGACCACACAATTCCGGGTGATAGAGCTCAGCCTGGAACCAGAGCATCTCCATCTTCAAGCCGGTCCTCTTGATGCTGTACCACTGCTGCCTCTGCTGGGCAGGCTACTGCAGGCTCTGTCCTCTCTGACTTCTCTATTCTAGAACATTTGCTTTTTAATACTTTTACATGTGCTTTTTAAATACATGGCCAGTTCTGAAGGAGAACCAGTGTGTCTCCAAGTTGGAGAGGATACAAAAATCTCACATACTCGGGTCGGAGATATTTAGAAGTCCTGTTCAGTGTGCAAAGACTGGGAGCCTGTGTTTGCAGCAGATCCTGGATTCTGCATCACATGCGTCAGGACAGGGAGCCCCAAAAAGGTCCTCCAGCACCCTGTTTAGTCCTTTCTTCCTTTCACCCCTATCTTCTCATCCTTCTCCTTTCTTCCCCTCTGCTTCCCTCTTGTTCTCAGTTGGGGCTTCTGCCTCTTCTCTTTCAAAGATCATTATTATTCTTGCACATCTGGGTGGTATTTATGTGAGTGCAATACATTAAAAAAAACTACGTAAAACTACATTAAAAAGCTGGGGTCGCCTGCGTGCTGAGACGATGGCAAGGGTCGCTTTTCAGCAGGGGTCTTGCCTATTTCAAAAAGCATCAGGCTCTTGTATCAAAACTCTCCTCTCTTTTCCTTTGGCTGCAACCGTGCACATCAGTTCAGCCACCTGAACACCTAAGACAAAATAAATTCGCGCCGAGGGGGTCCCCTGGTATTCAGAGCAGGTCCCCCAGTGCACCGCCCCCCCCCCCCCCGCACCCCAAGTGAAGCGAGGTCCGGGGCTTGCCCACACACACACACCTGGGCGAGATCGGGCCCCGAAGGGCAAGAAGCGAAGGTGGAACTGCGACGGGCGGTTGCGGCGGCAGAAGCGAGCCTGTGTCTCGCGGACGGACGCTAGGGGGCTCCCTTGAAGTTCGCAAGACGATTTCGCATCAAATAAAAAGTCGTGCTTGGCTTCTTCCGGCTAATAAATTCACAGGGCTTGTTTTTTAACCCCCACCAGAGGTTAAAATAGTTTCATAAAAAGTTTTGGTAAATTCATGGGTAACTTTTGAGGTTATGTGAGGTTTTGTCAAAAAAAAAAAAAAAGAAAGAAAGAAAGAGAAGAAAAAAACAGAGCGTTTCTTTCTGCGCAATTAAGACCAGAGTCACGAAGCCCGTGAGGGCGGATGGGAGGGGGGCTTGGGGCTTTCATGTTCCTTCTAGAAAGGGCCACCCAGAGATGGGGGTCTCAAGACCCCCTAATGCCCATCAGTGGGGGGCGCGGGGCCCCCGGAGACCGCGCCGCTCAGCCTGCCTCGGGCTCAGCCTGCCGAGCTGCCTGCAGCCAGACCCTGCCCGGCAAGGGCTGCCTCCCTCCGCAGCCCTCTTGATTTTTCCGGGGCTCCCACCCGCAGTCCGGGACGAGCACTGGTCAGGGGCTTTCGCACTTCCTGGCAGGTAGTCAGGAATAAAGCAAAAGTTCCAGTCCCTGAGTAGGGGTTAAAGGAACAAGAACTTTATTGGATTGATAAGAAAGAAGACAAGAGGAGGCAGAAGGAAAACAGCGCGGTTGAGGGAGGGGGCGTCGCGCGTTAACTATGATTCAGAGACTCAAAAGCACCGAGTTCGTTTTTCAATCTGCCTTTAGCTAGGGGAAAAAAATAAGGAAATTATAGAAAATTGAGAAACAAACATCTCCGAGAGTGCTTTGCACCCGGGGGTGCTTAATGAACACTTAATAATTTCAAATGCTAGTACTTAGAAAAATGGCTTTTGTCCATTCCCCGCACGCCAGGTGCCTCGTAGCAAAAGGGAGAGCTGAAAATGACTGAAAATGATCACTAATGTCTGCGTGGAGGGGGAACAAAAATTACTTTTTCATGTCTTTGGAAGTTAAGGAAACAACGCAAGCCAAAATTTTGAGAGTTTTAGCAAAGGAAAAACCTTGGAATTAAATTTGCATTTCTTTTCCTCAATGTCTGAACTTGGGCAAAACTCCTAATCAGGACAGAGAAAGGCCACGGCACCCCTGCCCCCACCCCACAGGGCCATATTGAAAATTAGGTGAGGAAAAACATTCGAAGGAAACTCTCCAAATGCTGGAGCAGGAAGCAATGCTGTTGTTGGAGCAGATTCTCCATGCTCCCTGCCAGCATCCAACAAGGGGTAAAGGCCAGTGTGAAGGCATTTATTCAGAGGGAAAGCAGCGTCCCTAAGCAGAGCCCCTGGTTGCCAGGGAGGCCTGAGGTGGAGTGGGGCTGGCTGTGGAGGCTTGTTCAGATCCCTTTGTCTTGTCTACTTTCGGGGCCAGTTTCATGGCAGCAGGGAGAGGGCTGTCTGTATCTGTGCCCTCCAAGTTAAAGCGCCCCCGATAGCCTTCCAAATACCAAGTAACTCCTCATCTGAATGTCACTGTTCGTTGACTCGTTCCTTTGGCTTGCAGATGTCTACTCCAGACCTGGGGTGGAAATTTAGCCCAAGGCCCCAGTGCGGGTCATGATAGCCACCACATCTGCAGAGTCCTTCACAGTTCACACAGCACCTTCCACTCACCCTTCATGCAACTGGAGCTGTCAACAGTCTCAGAGGAGATGAGTGGGGTATTCCTAGACTGGCTTCGTGGGATTTTCAAGGGCCAGGTTAAGTGAATCCGTGTAGTTAAACACCTCTGAAAACTATAGACTCGGAAACTGCACCCCCATTTTACAGATGAGGATCTGGAGGCAAAGACAAGTAATGACTCTTGCTCAAGGAAGTGGCAGGAGGAAAAGTCAGGATTCAAACAAAGTCTTCTGAATCCAAAACGAAAGTTCTTGCCCTGCATCCTTCTTAGCCTCACAGGAGACTGAGAGAGGGAGCTGGAATAGCTGGCTTTCCACGGTCTATCGTAGGAAAGAGCTGGGGAACATGGTTCAGAAGGCCTTGAGGTGCCTGGCATAAGAAGGCACTTGTAAAAATAAATACAATAAAAACAGAAGTGTTCTCAAATGCTAGACAGACGTTCAAACCTAAGCTCTCTCTGTTCACAAGGGAGATGACTAAAGGGTTAACTAGGCAGGTGTTAAGGACATGTTAGCATCCAAAAAAGACTTTCTCCATGATGGAATCAAGGGGCTTAAAAGGAAATTGAGAAGAGAATGACTTTCTCATTATGACTCAATGTATTTTAACATTGATCTATGTATCATTGAAAGTTATTTCTCCTCTAGGCTCACCATTGATACCATTCTGCCTCATCTTGCCACTAACACTTTAGTTAGAATTAATCCTAAAGATTAATGTCTCTAAAAGTAAAAAGGCTTTGCCCCTCCTTGAAGACCAGGTACCAGATGGAGGTGGGAGGGGAAAGACCCAACAAAGTAAGTTTTCATAATTTTGTACCCCACCTGTAATTCTGTTGAGTACCATACCTCAAATCACCACTTCTCATCCTGCCTCAACCTCTGATTCCGTTTTGCTACCAGCACTTCACCTAGAAAATTCTAGAACAAGACCCAGGCTCCTTTTGTGGACTCTGCTGAGAAGGGGCTTTCCCAACTCAAAGGTAAGAAGGATTTTTAGGAAGTCCTTCAAAAGCAGAACAGTCTCCATTCCAGGTTTGGGATGGAAGGTATGCACTTCTCTTTTTTTTTTTTTTAATTTTTAACTTAAACAAGCATTTGTTCTTCAAATACCCATGTTTCAACCTGTCTTTAAATGACTGTACTGTCCTGCCCTCCCACCTCCCCAGTGGAACCAACCGTGGGTACACTGGTGATTTTTGTCTTCCCACCTTCTGTTGGTACAAAAATCAGAATTCAGAACGTGTCACTCTGTTTCTACAGGAATCTATTAGTGATTGCCAAGGGAAACACTTAGCATTTTAGATAAATAAGTAAATAGTAGTTAAGTGCTGTGTGTCTCCATTTCCAGCAGTTTAGTGTGTATGGCAAAGAGTCTTTATGATCCAAGGAGGGAAAAAGGAATGATAAAGAGTGACAGACTTCAGGCCCCCCGCGTGCCGGCATCACTCCCTTGTGCAGTGGGGGCCCGGACAGAGGGGCCTTTGGGATGGGTGTCGGAAGCACGGCCCCCTCATGGTTATGTTCCTGTTTATGCTAGCCCACTCTCCATTCTCCGCTCCAGCCGGCCTTGTCAGGATCCCTCATTTGGAAGCTTAATCATATCAGCGAGCTTACCGCATTGCATTTGTAATGACTTGTTTACCAGTCTGTGCCGGCTCCCTCTGCCAGACTGGGCTCTCCCTAAGGACAAGGGCCGTGTCGTGTTCTTATTTGCCTCTCTTCCTGCTCCCACACACTGCCTGGCACAGAGCAGGCCCCGGTAATTGCATGTGGACCTCAAGCTGTGAGACTCTAATCTATTTCCCAAAGGTGTCTCGGTCCACCAACCAGTCCCCAAGCTCCTTCAGAAGAAGGCTCCTGCCATCTTCTGCTTCTCTCCTCTCCAAGGGCATGAGGGGGCTCAACTGCTCACAAACGCTTGCTGAATTGCATTAAACTATGAGTAAAGGGGGTCTAGAGACCTGTGGTTCTTACCTGCCTGGCCCCCCTTCTTTTGGGAAACCACCTCTTCTTTACTCTTAATGGCTGTAGCAGAGGTGGCCCCAACCCATTCCTCCATATGAGGACAGATGCATGACCCAGACTGGGCCACTCAAATCCCCAGTGATTGGTTTAGGAGAGACACATGGTCCCAACCAGGCCAACAAGATTCAGTTTGGGGACTCGGGTTGTGAAAAGGAGTCAAGCCAAAGTGAGTGTGGACAGGCCGGGCAGGTACCCGAGGAGCTGACTGTGATGACCCAGAAGAAAGAGGAGCCAAGAGAACGAGAGAAATTGAGTCCTGGTGACATCATTGTTGCCTCTGGATTCAGCCAAGCCTGAAGCCATTGTCTGTATTACATTTAATAATGAATTGTTTTGTCCAGGTCTGTTTAAATTGAGTCTCTTTTCCTCACATCCTAAAGAGTCCTTCCTAACACAGGCATACAGAATTTAAATCTCTACCTCCAGTAGCAACATTTCAGAGTAAGAGAACCAGGGGATAACAAAAGCTTGCAGAGAGAACCAGGGCTGTGGTACCAGCGGCCGCAGCCCTGTGAACCTTCTCATTTTATTCCAGGAGTCTGGACTGTGGCCCCAAATCCCACACTAAACCAGGAAGGGCTGAGAAATTCATCTCCCTGGCTTCTGCTTATAATGAGGAACGAAGACGCTGTACAGCCATGGCCTGTTTGCTCTGTCGAGCTCCCAGGCGGCCTCGGCTTTCTGGGAGGGAGTGAGTAACACTTAGGGCTCAGCCGCCTGCAAATCAATTAATCTCTTCTGCAAATTGCTAACCGGGTGTAATGAATTGGCTGGGCACAGAGGAAGTCCTGCGTGGCTTTGTGTCCTTCGCAGTGACGGAGCAGACTGAGACATCGTGCCTCGGCTGAGGAACAAATCTATTAATATTTGCAGAGAACATCAGATTGTACCCAGAGGACTTAAGCTTTGGTCAAGAGAAACTCACTTCTCTGTGATTTAAAAAAACAGTCTTCTCATCAGTCCATGTTTTTTTCCACTGACAATCCCCTCCTTCCGCATGGCCTGTCTGGGCTGTGGATCCCCCAGTGGGATGCAAGGGGGCATGGAAAGGCCCTCCTGCCCACGGGCATCAAAGGTAGCCTCTTCTACCCACCCTAGGGATTGATAAAAAAGTTTGATAAGGTCAAAGAAAGAAGAGCTGCTCTAATATGGTACCGGTGGGAATGTAAATTGGGAAGCAATTTGGAAATATCTATTAAAAATGTGCGACATAACACTCAAAGACCCAGCAACTCGTCTTCTCGGGCCTTCCCTGAGAATCCCTCTGCTTGGGCCAAGGAGTTCCGAGCAGCGGGTCCAAGGAGCGCAATGCAGTCGTGCAGTACTGGAGAATACCAAATCATCCATTGTTAGGAGAAGGCAATGCAAACGAGAGTGGCCGCCTCTCCCGGGAGAGGCTCTGTCCCTGTTTACAAGGTCGAGCTGGGTCCCTGTGTGTTCACAGTGGGAAACTACGAAATGTTGTCAAGTGAAAAAAAGCAGGTTGCACACGGGATGTGCAGTGTGGTACCACGCGTGTTGTGCGCGCACGCACAGACTCGCACAGAGATCACGATCTGGCAGATGCGCTCCAAACCCCAAATGCCCGTCTTCTCTAAGGGCCTGGGAAGGGGCAGTTTGATCTGAGGGGGGCTCAGGAAGGGGAGTGGGGGTCAAAGTGGACATCAGCCTTGTTACTGTCTCTTAATGCATTAAAAGAAGTATCATTCATGATTATATGTGTAATTAAAAACTAATAATTAACTTTTTTATTCCTCTAGGTGGAGCATCACTTTTTCCAAGTTCTTTTTAAACGCCAATGTGCCCAGCCAGTTTCGGGAGCTTTCTGGTCAGACTCCTGGTGTCCACTCTATCTGCCCCAATCCTTGCTCCACTGTGTGCCTCGAGTGATCTTTTTAACCCCTACATTGAATGGTCCTCCCCACCCTCGTTCCCTGCACCCCACTGTTCTCAGGAGAAAGATGAACCCCACCACCGTGGTCTGCAAAGATCTGCAAATGTGGCAGCTCCTTGCACCCCCTCTCACTGCACCCTGGGCACAGTGGGCATATCTCACTGTCCCCTCCCACCACAGACAGCACATCCACAGTGGGGTCTGGGTCACTGTCTCAGAATCCTAGAAATTCAGAGTTTAAAGCTGCCTGGGAGACCCCTGGCAGCCCCCAAGCCCCCATCCCAGTGAGGCAGAGGGCCTTTGTAGAATGCCACCCCATGGCCTCTGCAGCCAACTCTGTTGAATGCAGAGTTTAAACCTATAGAGGTCAAGACCTTGCAAAAGTTGAGGAAATACTAAATTAGACGATACAAGCCAGCAGGGATCCTATTGACAGAGAAAAGAGGATATGGCAGCACAGGAGTCCCCGAGAGGGGCTCCAACCCCAGTGGGGGTGATTCACAACCTTAGAGTTAACTACAACTGAATTGCACAGCGAGAAAGCTGTTCTCTTGTGGTCCCTCTGACTAAGGAAAGAAGAAACTCTCTGCTGATGCTAACCTGTCTCCAGCACCTCCCTGATACTTCCAGATCTCTCATTAGCAAAGACAGTGTGCTCAGGGCCACGACCTCTGCCCACAACAGATTCTAGCTGGAATTTATTTACCAAAAACATTGTTAGTAATGTTTTTTTTTTTTCTATTACATTCTCTTAATGGCATGTGATACTGGCTTTCCGTTTTCAGCGGTGATAAACAGTTTCTCTTTAAAATAAATGTATTTACGTTTTTTGTGAGAGAGCCTAAAGGATAACATAAGTGAATAATCGCATAGGTGACATGCAGAGGCGACAACATTTCTGAAGGTGGTACGTGAATTATTTGAATTTAGGAAACACCGCTGACCACCAGATTTATCATCCCGGTGGCCCTGGGCAAATCACTGACCACCTCTAGGAGGCTCAGTCTTCGCATCTGCGAAATGAGAATCAGAGTCACTCATCACGAGTTTGTTGGGGGCATTAAATGCGGATGAGCCTCCTAAACTGGAAGTGCCTTCTGAGTTTAGTTGTGGGGAGAGTTTTCTAAAATCTCTCTTTGAAATGCAGCCCCGAACGTCACCGTGTTTACTGCTACAAGCTATGCCAGCTGCAGGAAATTGCAAAACCATAAACTCGGTGTAGTTCTTATCGTTCAATAAAACATCTCCCTCAATCAATATGACTTCGGATGTGTCATCCGGGCACAGGGCCACGCGCGGCTCCTCTTCAGTGTTCCAATTTTAGTCTGTGTACTGGCAGAAGTGGCACGACTGCCAATGTGCCCAGCAAAAGCCCGAATAATTAACCTCAACCACATCAATGTTCTCCATTCAGTTCCGCAAAATGCGTTTCTGAGGAAATATATAAGAGCACTCTTTATACCACGGAATGTTTCAATGTATCCCGGCATCGGAGTAAACAGAACGGGTCTCTGTTAATGGACCAGGTCCTTTTAACACAAAGGATTTCAATTATAAAAAAAATGTAAAAGCTGATATGTCATCGGCTAGGGTGAAAGAGATGTGCATATAAACACAAAAACAGAGCAAACCTAATTATGAGATTCTTTTTTGCAGCCCAGGGTCAATAACTGTGATATTAGGAACTGTAATAGGGCTGTATGCTGATGGATTTTAAGCTCCCAGAGACTAGAAAGTCCCACTTGAAATGCAAACAGAATTCAGTGATGTTGCGTTCATCCCCACAGCGCCCCACGTTCTGAAAAGGAAAGTATTCATTTCAGAGCAGTGACCTCATCAGGAGAAATGCATCAGGAATTGTGTAACCACAACAAAAGAGAATCCGCAGTGCCTTCCGCTCAGATGGTGTCACCGACTTTGTATGGACATGTGGGTTTTTCAATTGCTTTTTCTAATGGAAAAATAACACTTGAACACAAGCCGTGTGCGCAGACACACACGCACACACAGACACCTGCAAAGCTTCTCTTCTTAAGTGAGACCCTAACTTGGGAAGTAAACATTAGAGGAACCACTTTCATGACAAGCCTTGATAGATGACTTTCCCTTAAGCCAGAAGAGATGGTCTTGCTGCCCTACATTTGTTGGCCCAATTGGCCACAGAGTAATTGCCAAGTGAAGAACTGCCCCCCAAATCCTAAGCTGGCAGCAGAAAGACAGGTGTTCAGGTGAGATGAGAAGCCACCCCAGCAAGGTCGCATCACACATTTAACCTAAACCCTGACTTTTGAAGCTCTCTGCCCCCTCCCCGCCCCATCGCCCAGAAGACACAACTCCAATGTCTTTGTTAATCCCCACCCCCACAAACTAACCCCTTAAGATGTCGTAACAGTTATGGAGGCTTTAATGATGCAGCAGACGGCATGCACGGCACAGCCAAGTGCGGGCGGTGGAGAAGCCCTCGCTCCCCTCCTCAGGGGGAGGGCTGGCTGTCTATCCTCAGAGTAGCTCAGATGGACAGATGGCTGTTTCGTGTCCTCCGTTTACCCCCATGTTCCTCAAACATATTGTGCTTGAGAATTTCTGCCCAGAGTTGTGGACACCAGTCATACGCTTATGACTGATTTACAGACTTTTCAGAGATAATTTTGACTACAGGTGGTTTTGACTAAAGTGCTGGCTTTGGAGACAAATCCCCCACTTAAGATTTGGTTCCACTGGAGCGTCAAGAGGATCCCGGGTTAAAAGACATCAGAGTAAACATCTTCAGGTTCAAAGTCGCCATCTTTATTCCTCCAGAGCTTTCATCAGTAAAACTGAGGTGGCATTAGATAGATTACCCTTAAGGTTGAAGATGGCAATTCCACAAAATTGAATCCAGCAAGGGGGTGGAGGAAGCTGGAGGTTTCTTTTTAGATGAAAAAGTTTCTTTTAGGAAGAAAGGACAGATGAAGTTTCTTTTATGCTCGTTAGCACACCGCCATCCAAACTAGATACCCACTGGCTCCTTCTGTTGTTGATGCGTCTCCAAAACACTATCAGAAATGAAATCTCCAGGGTACACACTTCCATCTTTGTTCTCAAGGAAGATTTGGGGCTTCTTTTGATTGTCTTTTCAACTGAAGCTGAGCTTCAAGGAAGCTTAAGGGAAGAGGTTTACTTCTACTTCTTCAGTTATTCATTCAGCAAACACTCACTGAGGACCTGCTACCACGCTGAGGAACCAGGTACAAAAGTGGAGATGATCTATGCAGCTTGGTAAACAAGGTCCTTATTAACCGAGATCATGGCCACCGGGGAAAGGCCACCTCAGATGAATTCGTTCACAATGGATCCCAAATTTCACAGCAAATAGTGGTGAGTTAGGGACATTGAGAATTTGTCTTGAAAAACAATGAAACCAAAAGTCATGAAAATAAGCTGATAAACCTACATAGATAAAACAAAAACAAACCTTCAGTTTATGGGGTATAATGGAAACCTACGAGCTAATTGTTAAAATCAACAAAGGTCAATTAAGGCCTAATGGGGCAGAGTACACGTCTACACAAAATTTTGGGGTAGGCCAATGGGGCTATTCTTCACCTTGTATCTACTTTCATCAGAAGATCATTGAAAGGGACTTTTTCCCACCCAAAATATATTATAGGGTTTTCTAAATTTTTCCAAGGGCTTCTCTTAAGTCTCTGATATTCACATGACTCTCTTGAAGTTGTCTTCATCAGTTTTCTCTTGTTCATTTGTCACCTCATCTGATTCTACCAATGGGTATCAATCAACCCAATGGTCACTTCCATCAGCTTCATGAAAATCTATGTCTTGAGCATGATTTGTGGTTTCACTTGGCAATTAATGTACCTTATATTGTAAAAATTAACCCGAAGGGCAGGGATGGATACTAATGGAAAAAGAGAAGAAGAGTACGAGGGAGAGACATTTGAAGAGGGTCTCAATTTATCAGAACTCAGCCAGTTCATCAGGGAAGCTTCTCACCCTGTGACAATCATTGGCTCCCCAGCCACCCACTGACAGGGGCGTCCCATAAAGAACATTTGAATTATAAGGTTTCCCCTCAAGTAGGTGTTTGCTTTCCTTGGGATATTCAGTCACTTGATATCTAAGAACCTTCTTTTCACCAGTCCCCTCAAAGAAGCAGCTCAGATGTCTGAGATTAATTCCGCTAACACCACATCTCGGCCCTCGTCCTGCAGCGAACATGGGTGAGGAGGGGCGTGCTTCCAAATCGCGATGCTTCTGCCCATCCGCAGGGGCACTTAGCCTGGCGTGTCTGCTAAGTCAGCTCTGCTTTGTATCTAAAAGGAAACTGCCAGCTTCCCCCATCCCCTTGTTGGAAACTTGGATGGGATGGACCACTGAATTTAGGTTTAAAAAACAGACTCTCAGGACAGTCTCAAAGACTGCAATTACTATAAAATCTTATAAATTAGGTCTTTATCCTTCATAACTCCTCTGGCCTTCTGCTTGCAGACGACTTCACTGCCAAGCCATCTGTTAATTCGAATGATTAGTACCAAGCTATCAGGATAGTTTAAAGGAGAGGGAAATTAAGCATCCTTTTAAAAAATATTTTTCAAAAACATTCTCTGTCTCTCATCCTCATAAATTATTGACAGGAAGATTCTCCAAAAATAAAAAGAACAAAGAATCAGTTATAACATCCTATTACAGCCCCTGCACACGAGTATCCCTGACTGCTTATGTTTTACTGATTCCAGTTGGCCTACAAGGATCAGGGTCAAAGGTTTTCCCTACCTTTTCATTGGGAAATTCCTTCCAAAGGTCATTCTCAATTTCTTTGTTGGATTTCACCAAGTCCCCCCAAGTTACAGCCCCCTAGGTCACCCAAAAAGATCATCCTTTCATTGTGCTGCCATGGGAAACAGGTCCTCTCCCCCCCCAAAATATACACGCTTGGACTTGGAAGCACATGCGCACACAGTCACACACACAGACACGGAGAGGTCAGTCCCTCACTGAGAAGCCAGCTCTGATCTCTCCATCCAGGACCTGGCAGGTCAAAGGAGACAAGAAAGTTGTTTGTAAGTGGTGGATGACCAAGGCCCATCTTTAGGTTACTTTGAAGTTACGGTACTTTGTCTTCAAACACCCAACACTCTCAGACCGCCTGTCACTCCACTGTGAAATATTGATATGGGCAAGCGGTGGCAGTAAAATCCCCAATCCCCTTTGATTTCCAGGTGGTGTTTATTTTAATGCACTCTACCACCCTCCGACTCGATGGTGTCCATCATGATCTGTCCACCTCGGGCTTGCAGGTCTACCCAGCCCCTCATCCCTTCTCCCACTCTGACACTTCAATAAGGAATAGGGGCTGATTAATATTCCCTGGGCCAGTGCTTAGACCTCATCCCGCAGGCTCACACCTGCCCTTAGTGGACATCTTCCATGTTCTTCCTAATTGTGGGGGAGGGAGCCCTTTGAAAATGGGCACCAGTGACCCAGACCTCTGGCTCAACTCGCTGCTCAAATAATAAACATGAAAGCACGGACATTTGTCACCACTCCAGGCTGTTGCTGAGACATTATTACCTATGTAGGGCGGCTACATTCCCAGGGGAATTTGAACTATAGATGGCCTCTTGTTTCTTAGCTCCAGATTCGGATTTTATTTCCGATTTTTATTTTTTTTCTGTTTGGACCTGGTTTTACCCACCATTCATTGGCACCCCTAGTTTGCTCTTACAATTTTGGTATGAGAAACTGATGTTGAGACAAGACGTGTACAGAAGTGGGATTTCTCCCACTGTGGAGGGAATGTTAAGATCTCCACCACCGTTAGTCAACATAGGTGGGAGGAGGACCATTTCCTGAGGTTGAGAGAAGCTTTTAAAGGGACAGAGGGATTTAAAGGACAATGAAAGATCAGAGGCTTTCCAGCTGATCTCTCTGCTTACACTGGGACCCTCGGGGTCACCATGAGCACACCGGGTACATGTGCCAATTAGGGGGAGGCACTTGCTTCCATTGGAGGATGTGTGGAAAGGCGCCCTCTGTGGGAGAAGGAGAGAGGAGTCAGGGCTCCTTGCTTTGGGCCAACACAGCCCCATAGCCAGAGCACAGGGTCAGACAAACAGTGTGGTGGCTGGATTTCAGCCCCTGTTGGCACAACCCACACAGCCACACACGGAGGCCCTGCCCAGCCCCTATCCAGCCTGCCACCGGGCCTTCTTCCTAAAGAGAAGCTATGGGTCCCATAGCCCAACACATCCATTTTGGGATTGAAGCCACCTGTAGCCACTTGGATAACACTTCCCCCAAGGATGGAACGTGTCCTGCTGCTGGTGGACTGGAAGATTCCGTTTCAATGATTCTATATTGATTTAGGT